>NW_021680925.1:0-30040 GCF_001412515.2 Diachasma alloeum
AGAGAGAGAGAGAGAGACAGAGAGAGAGAGAGAGAGAGAGAGAGAGATGACTTACCATGTAAGCCCCATGTTGGGCATCCACCAACCACACTTCGGCCCCGGCGTGGAGGGTTTCACCCTCCTCAGCCTCCTAACGCAGCCACTCATCGGCTGCTCTGAGATAGGCTCTTTCCTTTTTTGTCTTCTGCATCTGAACAAAAAATTTTGAAAACAATGAAAATTTTTCATTAACAGAAACGCGAGGGACAATTTTTTTGAATGTAAAAATGCGAGCAAAAAGTTCTTTTAACGAAGAAATAATCGAACATGAAAGAAATTTTTGCCACAGGAACGCAAGCACAAAATTTCTTTTTGACTTTAAATTTTGACGAAAACCGAACAACAATGAACAAAAAACCAACGAAAGATTTAAAACGCGAAAAAACGAACAAGAAGAAATTCACGAAAAACGAACACTAAAGAACACGGACATGAATCGATGAAAAAACGCGAGCACTAAAATAGCGCGGACACGAAAAACGCGAGACGAATAACATTACAAAAAAACAGGACGAAAAACAAACACTGTAAATTACAAGAAAAAAACACGAACGTGAAACTAAAAGAACACTGACAAAAAAAATCAGGAAAAGAAAACCGCCGCACGAAACACGTAAAAAACACGAAAAAAAACACGAAAAAAAAACACGTACAATAAACTATATAAAAACTTCCCATTTTAATAATTACTACCCGGCAGCCATCGTCTGGGGCGATGATGGCCACAACCATTTTTTAAAATAGAAGTAAACAAACACCACCCAAAAACACACAAATAACACGAAAAAAACCCTCAATTTTTCCTCACAGTAGGTGAGGTTTTATATGATTGTGAGGGAGACCTCGCAGCTTATATAGCTGCAGAAGTCCTCGCACCATCTACCCCCCTGAAACCTTCTGTACAGTAAAGAGGAAAAAGACGTTCACGTGAAGAAAATAGGTGAAAAACAAGGAAAGATTGAAAATTCCCGTCAACCCCTCTGGACAGTGAAGAGGAAAAAAACGTTCAAGGAAAGGAAACAGGAACAAGATGAGGACCGAAACAGTGAAACTTCCCCTGACTTTCACGAGCAAGAAAACGGCCGGGCGCAGGAGTGGGAATGTTAGAGGTTACATGCAACAAAAGCTGAAACTCATTTTTAATGCTGAAATGTATTTGCTGTTTATTCTATGTTTCAAAAATTTTACAAAAAATGTTAGATAATTATACGACACGAATGAAAAATGAATGTATTTTCAGTCGGAGACCATACTCGGGGACACCGGATCAAAATCGAGAGACTGACGAGCCAATCCCTCCTGGTTGTCGCTCTGCTCCAATTCCTTATCAATCTCGTCCAGCTCCTGCCGACGCTGTGTTGGCATATCTTGAATGCGCTGTACTTCTTCTTCTTGTATGAGTTGATTTTCTTCCTAGCGCTACCGATTTTTCAGAGCTGCAGCAATCTCTGGTAATTCAGCCTCAATTTCCTGAATGCTCTTTCGAGGCTCTTGGCACTCTGGAACAAGAAAAAAAAATCAAGTTCAATTAATAAACACAGAACTTCGAACAAATTAATGTGAATATATCTCCAATATTTACCTTCAGGGCTTGGACACATCTCATTTGATCGTATAATTTGATGGGCTTGGCAGCATCCCCTTGATGATCGAGCACAATATCGATTATTGATGGAGTCTCTGGCGTCATTTGGATGGTTTTGATAGGGTCCAAGTCTCCCAAATTCGATTAGCAATCTCTTAACTTGTTGGGATGATCTCCATTGGCTGTATCATTTCTGGATTCTACGAAATAAGATCAATGGTCTTCGGTGTCGCTGGGATGATTTCCATCGGTTATTGTGTCTCTGACATGACCTCAGGACTCTCGGGAATGCTTTCCATCGATGATTGTAACTCTGACACGACCTCAATTCTCTCGGGCATGATTTCCATAGATGATTGTGATTCTGACACGATCTCAGGTCTCTCGGGGATGATTTCCGTCGATAAATGGTCCTCAGAACGATTTTTTTCAAACTCGCGAGCCCTGTATTGCCTCTGTTTTTACAATTGACTCCTTTTCTCCCGACCGTTGAATTCGGCCTTCTTCTTTTCAGCGATTTTTATGCGATTTTCACGAGCACGTGCTTTTTCCTGCTTCTTTTTATCAGTTTATTTTTTCCTTCTGCTGCTGCTGCTTTTCCACCACATTTTCATTTTCGAAGGGTACTTTTTCATCACACACTTGATTGAAAATATCAAGATCGTCTTCCAGCATATTAATCCACAAGTGTTTATCCTCCGTGCTCACTTAAATGATTTCACTTTTTTTATTCGGATCCACAATTTTGGAATCACTTTGAGCGCTGTGGGGTGATTTATTGCTCAACCGTCCTCCCGAGTTTTTCTTCTTTTTAGTCACTTGGGTATCAGGATCACTGTTTATGGCAGGCCCGGGCTTGGAGGCTTCACGTTGTCGAAGTTTCACTTTTTTTTAGCATTTTTTCAATCTTACTAGAACAGGGCACGCGCTTCGGGCGCGTATTATTTTCCATCGGTGCCAGAATAGTAAGACCTTACCGTTTCTCACTTTTATTAATTTTTATCTCAATAATAATAATGCAGAAAAAATGAATGGCTTCAACAAAGTTTTTCAGAATGAGAATTTAATTGTTGAATAATTTATTCGGAATCGTTATAATCCTTTTCATCTTCTTCTTCGTTTCTCTTTTACTTTTTGGNGAATGAGAATTTAATTGTTGAATAATTTATTCGGAATCGTTATAATCCTTTTCATCTTCTTCTTCGTTTCTCTTTTACTTTTTGGGTTCTTATTAATTTTTAGGGATGTATTATGTACTGTATACATATATACTATCCTATATATCTATTTTTTTTACAGAGCTATAAATTTTTTTACAGTTGAAAAAATGAAAGTATAAATCATATACGTATAATATATCTGCTATATATTATATTATATATAATGTAATATATAAAACCATTATATATTATATTGTATTATATATTATGTATAATATAATATATATTATATTTTTTATATTATATTATAATGTATATTATATTATATATATATACTATACATGCATTTTTTTATAGTACAGAACTGTATTCCATTTTTTCAATTATTAAATAAATTACAGTACATGAAAAAATATACATAGACATAATATTACATTACTTGATAGGTGGAATAGAGGCTTCAGAAATCGTTACACTTGATTTTTTTAGAGTGGATTTTTTTCTTCACTGTTATTTTCCACTACCCCATCAGTCACTACTTTTATTCCGTCTTGATTTTTCATGTTCACCGAATATCGAGGTACTTTTGGTTTAAAACTTCCAAGCTTATAACCTGTTGGACGCACTGAACTTCCACTGCTTTTGGGAGATGGGCTCACTTGACTTGATGTACTTTGCTGGAAACGCAAATGTAGTCGTTTTGACACACAGGGGGTGTGTCGAGGGGTGTTTTACCCTCGTAAGGCTCTTTTATGCAGCACTAGTTAGGAGGAGGAGCTACGAGTTTTCCATACTTTGGGAAATCTAACATTGGTGGGGAGTCCTAAGTATCCTATGAGAAATAAGCCTCAATTTTTTCTTTTTCAGCCCACTTCGTTTACATTTGCTGTCTATTGTAAAGAAAGATAAGTGACTGGTCGTTTTTGCTTATAGATCAGTGTCTCCTCCCCCACAGGGAAATAGTATTCTTCGCTGCACTCCCTATAGAATTGAGGCCAGGCAAATTTTTCGCCTACTCTCGCTTTATACAATCTCCTTTTTTCTATACCGCTGAAAAAATGTATCCCTGATTTCCACATTTTTTATAATAACCTATCACTATTATACAGGATTGCTCTTTTCACCAAATGCAAAATCTTCTCATTTTTCGTATATTTTCTATTGTTTAATAAACTAGCAATGGCGATTTTTCTCAGCGATGGAGGATTATACATCATTCGGAAACTCTCTACTATTTCTTCGTTAGATTCAGCCGTTTCTTTCTTGTAGCATACTTGGAAAATTGTATGCATATCCGTTCCATTCTGGTCTTGGCCACATAATCTATCTCTTCGATACTTGATGTGTATTTTACTCCCTTCTTCTCTTGTACTTTTGTCTTTGCAGCAACATTCATCACCTGATTGGAAATCATCTACTTGACATTCCAGTTCTTTTTCGCTTCGATCTTTCATTTTTTGGACGGTATGTACTTTTCATCTTCCGTGTATTTATCAACATATACACGTATGCATTTCTGATGGAAACTAGGCTTTCGTATTTCCCTGTAATTCTCACTTGGTGACCGATCTGCGAGATATTTATCGAACAGTGCGACGTATTGTCGTATATCTCTCAAAATTTTATTCATTTTTACTGTCACGAATATATTTTCACAAATGATTGACAAAAATATGAATCCAAGTAACTCGTATTTAAAAAAATTTCACAGCGATGTGTGCAATATGATAGGAGTGGGCGGCAGCATCATAGAGGTGGGGGTAATATACATCATATTAAATCCATGGTAGTGTGGGAATCATGTGTGACGCCGATGCCGCAGCACTCCCTACGGTGGGGGTAATTAGTGGTGAGCATAGGACTGTTCTGCGTATGGTGGGCGAATTGAGCGCGCCCCACTCTCATACCTAACGCGGCTGCTCGCAGTGTATTTCATCCAGTCGATCCGATTTCGCTCATCAGTTTTTTAAGATGAAAAAAATCAACGAAAAAGAGTGCAGTGGTGTCGAACAACAGGTGGTGCTTTCGCAAGTTATACCTCTCAATAAGTCGGAGACGACGCAAATTCGTGTTGGTTTACAATTGCCTGTCCCGGTCAATTTGTTCCTGTGGTGCAGTTTATGGCCGTATGCCCCAACCGTGTGGTGCTGTCAATTTCACGGGTGGATTGCGGGCTTCTGTACAAAGATCAGGGGGCCTATTCTCGAAATATTTCCGTGCACGGAAGTGGCTTCGTAGACGAATTGCGTATAGGAATCATATAGGCGTTCCGTCAACGGAATCGATTCCGCGCACGGAAATGTTTCGAGAATAGGCCCCCTGAATGCCATTACAGACTACTTTGACCCTGAGAAGTTTCAGCCAAAAATCATCCACAATGTACCTGCTAAGCAATTTGGGGATGTCAAAGTGAGACTCCGTCGCAGCTACGATAACCCTTGCGTTGTTTTTTTACGTGCTGATGTAAGGCAACTCCTCATGAAGATGAGCCCAAGCATTATAACATTAAAAAGCAAAGAGGCATGGATCGATCAGTGATTAAACTTTTTGGACTCATTGCTTCTCAAACAATACAAGGAGTTTCTAATCCGGGCGATCACAAGTGTTGGCATGAATTATATGGAATACAACAGGATGCCAGCCACTGAAGAACTCCACTGTCGCCTACGCAACAATTTCCGGCAGATTTACCTTCTGACCAAGGACGACCTCCGCCGTAAAATACCTCAGGAGAATCTGGGATTTTGTATCAATTATTTGGTGAAATGTTCCATTTCTGCTACATACAAAAGACAATATGATAATAATAATCTCTTGTAATTCTGAATAATTTGAAATTGGAACGAAAAAAATTTCATTTGAATAAACAGATAATGCCGATTCTGGGTCAATGTTTTAGCGGAGACATGGTCGATGGGGCCCAGTAGGGGGGTTAGAATCTGTGGTTTTAATCCGCGGACCAATTAATTTAAATCGCGGCTTGATTAGCGGGTTAATTAATTTGATTCGTGGTTTTTTTCAGTCAAATGGGGCTCTATTGACGACTTGTCAATCCACCCCCCATGAGGCAGCGGGTGAAAGGGTTGATTACTTCGCACGTCGTGGTTTGATTCGTGGGTTAATCAGGTTTATCCACGGTGTTGGGACAAACGACCCGCCACGAGAGGGCCGGGTGGGTGAAACGATTAATTGATCCGCGGGGTAGCGGTTTGATTCGCGGGTTAAGCAATTAATTTGCGGTTCTGGGTCAACGTTTCAGCGGAGACCTGGAAGTCAGAGGGCCCCCGCGAGGGAGAGTTGGGTAGGTGGAGGCGTTGATTAATTGGCGGGTCGCGGTTTAATTCGCGGGTTAATCAATTTATTGCGCTGGTTAATCAATTTAATTAGCGGATTTGGGTTACAAGGGACCATCACGGTGACCTAGTCAATGCACTCTGCGAGGGGGTGAGTGAAACGGTTAATTAATTCGCAGGTCGCGGTTTGATTCGCAGATTAATACCACAGATCACGGCTAAATTCGAGGGTCGATTAATTAATTAATCAATCAGTACACCCGAACTTCTCAGTACACTACCGCGAGGGGTGAAAGGTTAACTAATTCGCTGTGTTAGTTTGCTGTAGAAATCATAGAAGGGGGTCTTCTTCAAATATTGACACGTGGCTCCACTCGACATTTTCCAGACATATCTGAACTTGAGTTTTTCGGTACTTTCCTGTTTGCCGCTCCCTTCGTGTGAAATTGTTGTTAATAACGATATCAATATGGGACATTCCATGTCAACTCAGCCACCCTGGAAATTTTTGGTTCTCAGAATCATGAATTAGCATACTCCCAGTCAAGTACTACACAAGACATACTTTCTCTAAATATTCGCTCCTTTAATATTAATGGTTTGGCTAGGACAAATAACAAAAGCTCAAATTTTTGAAAAATCATATCTTGCGAACAAATTGGCCGATTTTGATGAATAAAAAGAGATTTTTTCGTTTTTTTATATACTTTGTGACCGCGTTAACCCACGGCGTGAAATTCAAAACTTGAAATATAAACCGTAGACTTATCCATAACTCGATGCGAAACTCAAAACAGCCGGAGTGTTGTCACCTTCGGCCTCTGCTCCTCGATGGCCCCCACGAAAATCCTCGAAAACCGAATAAACGAAATAAACGGGAAAACGAGAAAAATGTTGTCGGGCGCCAGCTGACTTTTGTTCCAGCGGTGTCAACGAACCGCATTAAAGAGAACCATACGAAAACTTAGCCATAATTGGGGAGATCAAGGGAGAGGTTGCGGAATTAGCTCGACTAGCTCGGAGGTATTCGGAGAGCGGGGTAGGATTGGTCGCTCGGTCTTAGGAAGGATGTCGCAAATTTACCAAAAGATACAGAAAAATCAAAAGGAAGAATCAGAAAATTAATTAAATAGGGGATGAGAGAATTACTTTAAATTTACTCCGTGATTTATTCAATTCCTCAATAATATTTCAACTCAAATAGAATTTCTATTCTTCATAAATAAAATAAATTAATTTCAATTAAATTCAACAAAATTAAATTCAATTAAATTCCCGAGAGTGAGAGTACGTGAATTGACCATGAGAGAGAGGTTATCGCGAAGGGAATGGGAGGTCCGAAGAGGCCAGGCCAACGATCTCTCCGCATCGTCCAGAAACTGGAGTGCTGGAGGATCTGAAGGCGGCGTTAATTCCAAAGCGATGATCTCGGCGAATCTCCTCATAACAATAACTGACAATTAATGGGCGAGGGACTCTAATATGCAAATGTCACTTAAGAGTGCCATTTTGCCCCATATTTGAGTCCATCCTCCATCAAGAGCGTCGTGGCGTCACAGGGAAATTCCTGGGGCTCGCGCGCTGCAATGTCGTGATTTTCGGGGTCTCGTCTTCCAAGAAATCTCAATTTAATAAATTGAAACCTTGGGGGAACTTTACTGAGCTATAAGAGCACTCATTTGAGGCTTCAATTCGCTCTGGAAAGAGGAAAAACCGCCAGGTGCACGGCAGCGTCACCCACGGCACTTGTAGGCCTGTTTTATCCACTTTTTCCCACTAGAATTGGCACTGGACATTCCCCATACGTTCTCGAGGATTCTAGTGAACTAATTATGCACTCAGAGGATGCATTAATTGTTCAACAAGACCTCTTGGAGAACGGAGAGGGCACGATGGCGCCATGGCAGACCATGAGCCATGTGCGGCCTTTTATTGTGTCTCACTGTCCATTATCACTATCACTGGAGAGTCACTGGGGTTTTTTATCACTGGGGAGAGGTCTAGGAAGACGAACGAGGGTTTTATGCACTCACTGGTGCATTTTTCCTCTCGCTCGGAGGAGTCTTGGTGGTTGGGAATGCATCTCGGTGTCACTCTAGTGAACGCCGGTGGACTGTTCCCGGAGGTCATCACTGGGTACACTGGGAATAAACGCACTTCTTTCCTCGGGAGAGAGTGCACATTGTGAATAAAAGTGTACTTACCATGTTCCTCGTGTGGGCCCTCGGCGATGGTCTCCACCAACTCTCTCCATCGTTGTCGATATTCTCGGGGATGTCGTCACAGTGGTTGCTCGGGTCCAACTCTTTCGTAAACTGCGTTTAACCGGCGGAGGTTCTCAGCTGGCTGGTGCGACTGACACGCCGTCTAGCCGCCGCTGGGGTGGGATCATGTAGACGACCACGCGGGGAGTTTGATTCAAATGGGTTTTAGACTTATTTAGGCATTCCGTCGTTAATTATATTTTTTATGAATAAACCCAAGGAGTTTTTATCCATAATGACTGAACGATAGTTATCTGGAGGTTCGGAAAGGGGGAATTAAGGCAGTTATTCGCCTTTTCCTCTCGCGAATGCACTTCACACCTGAGTAAGTGCACTTTTTCGCTGGTGTCACTCTCCCGGTAGTCATCCTGGAGTCACCGTGAACAAATCTAAATAGAGAATAGCCCATGGCGATCCATGCAGACGAGTGGGCTATGTTCATCCACATGGCCTTCCAGCTGCACTGGTGAATCCAATGACTCCACGAAGCGCCTTAGCCAGGGAGCATGAGTATTTCACCTCAACCTTTGTGATCAGCAGCCGCACTCAACGAAATCAGCGAGATCTCACCGGGAAGGATCCGCGAGATTCCACAATACAAAAATACAACTAGGAAAATACAAAATGTACAGTACATTTTCCCTCAACCGTAAAACCGAAAATTTATCCCCTATAATCCGAAATAAACCAGAAAGATAACTGAAACTAAAAGAGAACAAAAACTTTCATATTACTTGAACCGGAGATTTTACTTTTTACTCGTTTTTAGTGTGTATCGACACGTGAATTTAATTATTTATAGAAATCGAACGTTGTTTTCCCCGCGAGGCCCTTCCTGATGTTCTTGTTGACCGGTTTCTACGAGCTGGAGCTAAAAGGGGTGTTGCATCGCCCTTCGATAGGGGTGCTAACTTTGGGGTTAAAGGAATCGCGACTCTCTCTCGGAAAAGGTCAAAATAACTTCACACTTACCTACTCACTCTTACGGTTTATTTAGTTCTATGACGAAGTTGTGTTCTCGAAAATTCCGTCACAGGCCTCCCTCCTTCTCGTTCCCTATCTGTTGTTTTCCGTGCATCTGGGTAGAGGTGATAGTCTCTCGGTTGGTCTAGGCTCCACTAGCCGTGCGAACATCTGATGGAGTGGAAGAGAAGAGAAGTGTGCTGGAAATAAAAGAGAAACCGAACCCACGCCCATAAATCTAGGGTCGAAAGAAAATGTAGGCTACACGCTTATCTTCCTTTGGAAAATACGGAGCTCCTTTTATTCTCCTCTCTAAGGGAAGTACAGTTTACCCTATCCTAATTCTTATTGAATACTCTATGGTGCTTATGACTACGTCAGGTAGAGAGTCGCAGTCCATCTGGAAGCCTGAGGCATCAGTCGTGGCTTCTCCGAGGACTGGAACTCTATCACAGCTAGTACAGTCCATGGGGCTTTGACGGCTTGGGGTCTGGGCTTATTCCGTTCCGGGGAAAAGTTCTCTGGACTTGAAGATGATGCTCGTGAGTTGGAGTCTCGCTGATTGAGGAGCGGTAGGGGTCCGCTGCGACTCAATCGGAGAGGTGAGGGTTTTGGGGCCACTGCTCAGATGAGGGGCTCCCTTTGGAGTTGTTGGACTTATGGATGGGGGAGATCTGCCCCCTGGCCGGCCACTGTCTTTGGGCACCTAGTGCCTTTTCGAGGACTCGTATCCTCGTCGCGGCGAAGACTGACGTGGTGAGTCTTGGCGTTGACGACGGTCATCCTCATGACGACGGTGCTCGTGACCTCGCCGGTCCTCGTGGCGGTCATCACCTCTCTCTGGTCGATCGGGGAAGTAGCGATCTTCCTCCGAGCGTCGCCTTCGAGGCTCATCGTCACGGGCACCTCAAGGGGGTGAACGTCGTCTCCTTGGTGGACTGGATGATCGGTCCTCCCTCATGTAACTCTCTGTCAGCTGCTGAGTGAGGGCTTTCACGAGGCTCAGCATAGCCTCGGCGGAGGGATTTGGTGAGCGCTTCTGCTCTGACTCACGTGAGTGGTCAGAGGAGCGTCTTTGCCTGGGGGATCGTCGCCTCGACGGGGAATGCTTTCGCCTTGGCGAAAAATCTCGACGAGGTCGTGGAGATGTCGGCCGAGTTCTCTGGGTCGGTCTCTCGGGGGATCGTCGACGTGGGGATCGACGAGCCTGAGAGGGTTCCTGGCGAGGTCTCTCGGGTTTCGCCCTCCGTGAGGTACGCTGAGGGTCCTTGGACTGGGGAGCAGGGACTATTCTCCATTCGCCTCCGAGGGGCGAGGGACTGCCGTTGGTGTGTGCCATGTGTCTGTACCGCAGCCTTCCCCTGCCTCTTCCTTTACTCAGGGCTGCACAATGCATGTCCCACTGAGGTTCAGGCATGGGTGGTAGAGGTCCTGCTGGGATTTTTGGGGGCGGTTGCACTACCTGAGGGGGTGGTACCTTTGGGGGTGCTGGCTGTAGGGTAGGAGCACTATGCCCAGTTGGTGCACCGGCCGCTGAGGATGCGGCGGCTGCGGCTTGGCGTGCGATGGCTGCCTCGATCCGCTTCTGCCTGCCTCCCCTCCTTGTGGGTCTTTTCCTCTTCCCTGGGGCTTCTGTGCTGGGTGTCTCCTCGTTATCCCAGTCATCTAAGGGTGAGGAGTATAGAGGGTATAGGGGGTGAGGGCGATCTGGTCGGGTCGCCTGACTCTCCTTCCGGTGTGTCGCTCGAACCTCTCGCCACCTCATCTCTTCTACTTGATCGGCCCAGGAGGTGGAAAGCGGATGGTTAGGTGAGGGCCAGAGAGGCGGTACTACCCTGGGGGCGGGCCTCTCACCTGAGGATCCTGACGTGGCGGTCGGGGAGTCCACCAAGGTCCTGGGTCTCCTGGTGGCTCCTGTGGACGCTGCGGGTGCCGGGTTTTGATGATCTGGGGGTGCTACCGGCTTCGGGGGTGCCCCTCCATTACTCGACGCTCCGGTGAGTACCTCCAGCTGTCGGTCGTCCTCCGTCATGTCCATCAGGAGGAGGTCGGAGTTTGAGTCGACCTCTGGGGTCGAGGAGTTCGGGGGCTTAAACTCACTCAACGTCATAGTGTGTAGGCGGTTAAGAGGGATTGAGACCTGGACTTCTGGGCGTCCCTCTGGCTGCTTTGGTCGCCGAACATCTCGGAGGCGCGGGGCCGGTTGAGATGAGGCGACTTCTGTCGTTGGGGTCTCTTCTCCCTTTTTAATGGGCTGGGCTCCCGCTACCTGGGTGCTAGCACGACGCTCACACTCCAACTTCTCCCCCCGAGAGTCTGTTGAGTTCTCCCGGTCCCGCCTCGGTGAGCGTGATGTGGTGGAGTTATCGGAGCAGCTGTCGTCACCTGCTCGAGCTGCTACTGGTGCTAGGCTCCGGGAATTGAGGCACTCTAGTCCTGCCGGTAGCCTGGCGCAAGGTGCATTGCAGAGCCCGAATGATTCCTGGTAGCTTCCTGTCAAGCCTCCACAGGGAGTCCTTGTAGGGCTGCAACTTGCGCCACACCGAGGAGTCCAGCTCCCGGGGCTGCTTCAATGGAGACCTTCTGGACGCCTTGATGTGTCGGTCCCATGGACGTGGGGAACTGGTGGCTTGATCTCGGGGTTGAGGGTCACTGGGAATAGTATCCTGGACGGTATCCGCGGAGCAGTACTGGGAGCTCGATGATGTTGGCTCACCAGACGTCAAGTCCTTCTCACCAGCTTACTCATGGTTGGAGTTGTCCAAGGAGCTGGCTTCACTCCGCTCACCTGGGGCTATCGATGGGGCTGACAGGAGGCTAGGTGTGACCTGCTCACCTGCAGCTATCCCTCTGTCCTCTTCCTGGATCTCCATGGGGCTAGACTGCCGTTCGTCTGCTGGGACTTTCCCACTTTCCCCCTCCCGAAGTTGGTTTTGCCCTTGAGAGCTACTCTCATCTCCTTTTGGGGTTTCTGGGGCCACTGGAGTGGTTGGAGGTGTCATCAGGGAGTTAGGCTTGTCCTGCTCGCCTGAATACTTCTCCAGGTTATCCAGAGAATCAGATGTTGGGGCGTCAGTCTCCGTGATCTCGAGGGGATTGGGAATGATTTTGTGGGTGGCCTCCTGAGCTTTCTCGGTGTTCAAGAGTGCTGACTTCTTTGTCGCATCTTCTTGAACAACCAGGACTGCTTGGGGTACAGGGTCTTCCTCGAGGAGTTGACTCGGCGGATGCTGAGGAACCCGTCTGGGATCCTCCAGCGGGGTTGGCCGGGTCTTCACTCCTACTTCTCCGATGTCCTTTCTCTTGTCCTTGACCCCTCTCTTCTTCTTTTTCTCCTTCGGCGCCTCCCTATGCAGCTTCTTATCACCCTACAATCAATTCCAGAATAATTTAAAGAAAATGATGAACGAGTTACGCATAAATATTGGGGGTGAAGAAGAGGTAGCTTAGAGGAACAGGGTGTAGGGGTTTCTTTGGATGTTACTACTCTTGCTCCAGAGGGGGAGTATAGGGTTTCAAGTCTTGGATTGACGAAACTCTCTTTTTCCGTCCAGCCAGATCTACTAGCTCATATCGCGTGCTTGATAATTTCTTATCGATCACGTACGGACCATTGAATGGCTTTGCGAGAGCTGCTGAGAATCTCTTGGCTGCATTGGAAAGAGTGTACGTCCTTCGGAGTACTAACTCCCCAATTTCGAATTCTCTGCTTCGATGTCGTAAGTTGTAGTAGTGGGCCTGCCTGTCTTGGGCTTCCCTCAGGGCATGTTTGAAGACTTTTCGTAGCGTCTCTAATCTCTTCATGCGCTCAAACCATTCCTGGGGGTCGCATGGGGTGGGCGCTACTTCTCTCTCTAACTCTCGTCTTAGTGATGCTGAAATTTCAGGTTCTCTCCCAAAATTTGCGAACGCCGGGGATGCTTTTAGAGAGCTGTGAACTGCGGTGTTGTAAGCGAAGCGAAACTCGTGGAGATGATGATCCCACTCGCGCTGATCATCATCCGTGAAGGCTCTCAGCATCATCTTCAGCACTCTGTTGAGCCTTTCCACTGGATTACCCTGGGGGTGATAGGGTGGAGTATTCTGTAGGGTCATTCCTGTTCGCTTGGGCCTTTATGTCCTTATTTACGAACTCCAGGCCGTTGTCTGAGTAGAAAAAGCGTGGTGTCCCCCATCTGGTGATCACATCTCGTTCGATGACTTCCCTGATCCTTCTTCCTGTTGCACTTCGTAGGGGAAAAACCTCTATCCACTTGGTGAAGAGATCCTGGACCACGAGAATGTATTTTGATCCAGATTTACTAGGGGTAATTGGACCCATGATGTCTGCGGCGATGGTCGTCCAGGGTTCAGCGATGACCCGCCGTCACATCAACCCTGCAGGAGCTCTCTGCTCCACCTCGCAGCGTTGGCAAGTGTCGCATTGTGCTATGAAGGTCACGATGTCCTTGAGCATGGTGGGCCAATAGTACTTGAGGGAGACATGACAATATGTCTTGTCAACTCCAAGATGGCCAGCCTGAGGTGCATCATGAGCCTCACGAACTGCAATAGTTCGGAGCTCTTTTGGGAGCATTAGCTTCCAGGCGTCCACGTCTTCCAACTCTGCTGATATAAATACTCTCGGTCGGTGGGGGTACAGCAGGTCTCCCTCGATTTTCCAATCGGGGAACCTATCGGGAGCATGTTGAACATCTCGAAACCGACGAGTGTACCATTTATCGGTTGTCTCTTGCATCCGTTGTATCGTCTCCTCATCAGGGGCAATTGAGCCCTCTGGTGCTCTTGATAGAGCATCTGGGACGTGGTGTAATGCTCCTTTCCTATGGATGATCTGGTAGTCGTACTCCAGCAGGCCCAACGCCCGTCTGGCGAGAAGACCAGTTGGATTCCTCAGGTTGTGTAGCCATCGGAGACTACTATGGTCGGTAATTACCGTGAATGAGTAGCCCTCCAATTAACAGCGGAACTTCCCGATGGCCCAAATCACAGCCAAACATTCCTGTTCTGTTACCGTATAATTTTTTTTATCATTCATCCCCGCTAAGTGGCGTTTTCGTGGTGTGTTTTAGAACCCGTAAGTGGGATTTACCAGGCCATGGGCCGGTAAGTAAAAACTAGCCCCGCTCTCACGATTTACGGGCCATGGCCCGTTAAGTAAGACGTGAAGTGAGTCCCTCTTACACGCTCGTGCGGCTAAACTATAGTTTGCCACTAAAAGCCAAAATTCACGAGGAAAATCGTGACAAATTCCGTTAAACAAAAGAGCGAAATGAATTTCATTATACCCGACAGTGACGAAGAGGAGTCACAAGACATTTTTAGTGAAGTGAATAATACCAGTGACGACGTAGCATGTACGTCAGCACAAATAGTTGAATTTTACCTTGTGACACATTCTACTTCATTTTTTCATCCTAGATCGGTCCGTTAATTTAGAATTTATAATTAATCATTTCCCTTTTTTCAATTTTGTTTATTTGGTCTTTCTTCAGTGGGGGGGCTTCTGGCTGGGAGAAGTCTGGGCAGGCGAGCGTCGGGGATGAGGTGAAATGTCTCTTCAAAGTGTCCAGAGCTCTGGCCTGCTCCTCCATCCATTCCCAGGCTTGGCTTTTCTTCGTTAATCTTGTCAGAGGTTCAGCGATAGTTGCAAAATCTGAGATGAAACGACGGTACCACGAAGCCATTCCTTGTGATTCTGGGGTGCAGGGTATTGCAAGACCGTTTCGACCTTTTCGGGATCGATCTGCAATCCCGCACTGTTCACCAGAAATCCAAGATACTTCACCTGGGAGCAAGAAAACTCGCTTTTCTCCCGGTTGATTACGAGTTGTGCATCCCTCAGTCTCCGTAGGACCTCCTCAAGCATTCTCAGGTGCTCGTCAAAGGTCCTGGAGATGATGATAATGTCATCCAGGTATACCTACACACTGGGGTGTAGAGAAATACCAACAATCTTATCCAATAGTCGCTGGAATGTTGCAGACGCATTCGTGAGGCCACAGGGCATGCGCTTAAACTGGAACAGCCCACGACCTGGTACTACGAAAGCGGTACTCTCCCTTGATGCTTCGTCGAGCTCAATTTGAAAATATGCTTGGCTCAGATCGAAGGTGGTGATGTAATGAGCTTGCCTCAGCTCATCTAGGATGCCAGTCATGTTGGGGATGGGGTAAGCATCTCGCTTTGTGACCGCATTCACCTTCCTGAAGTCGATGCAGAAACGATACTTCCCATTTGGCTTCTTCACCATCACAACAGGGCTGGACCAGTCGCTTTTGGATGGTTCAATGATCCCTGCTTCCAACATGGTGTCCACCTCCTTCCACATTGCGTCACGGAGTTTTGGTGTCACATGGTAAGGCTTTTGCCTTATGGGTGCACTCTCTCCGACGTCAATGTGATGTGAAGTGAGGAGAGTGACTCTAAAGGTGCCAGTGGGTGGTGGAGGGATCGTCCTATCCAGGAGATCCTGAAGACGTTGAGTCTCATTGTTCTCCAACACTCTCAATCCACTGCNAGAGGAGTCACAAGACATTTTTAGTGAAGTGAATAATACCAGTGACGACGTAGCATGTACGTCAGCACAAATAGTTGAATTTTACCTTGTGACACATTCTACTTCATTTTTTCATCCTAGATCGGTCCGTTAATTTAGAATTTATAATTAATCATTTCCCTTTTTTCAATTTTGTTTATTTGGTCTTTCTTCAGTGGGGGGGCTTCTGGCTGGGAGAAGTCTGGGCAGGCGAGCGTCGGGGATGAGGTGAAATGTCTCTTCAAAGTGTCCAGAGCTCTGGCCTGCTCCTCCATCCATTCCCAGGCTTGGCTTTTCTTCGTTAATCTTGTCAGAGGTTCAGCGATAGTTGCAAAATCTGAGATGAAACGACGGTACCACGAAGCCATTCCTTGTGATTCTGGGGTGCAGGGTATTGCAAGACCGCTTCGACCTTTTCGGGATCGATCTGCAATCCCGCACTGTTCACCAGAAATCCAAGATACTTCACCTGGGAGCAAGAAAACTCGCTTTTCTCCCGGTTGATTACGAGTTGTGCATCCCTCAGTCTCCGTAGGACCTCCTCAAGCATTCTCAGGTGCTCGTCAAAGGTCCTGGAGATGATGATAATGTCATCCAGGTATACCTACACACTGGGGTGTAGAGAAATACCAACAATCTTATCCAATAGTCGCTGGAATGTTGCAGACGCATTCGTGAGGCCACAGGGCATGCGCTTAAACTGGAACAGCCCACGACCTGGTACTACGAAAGCGGTACTCTCCCTTGATGCCTCGTCGAGCTCAATTTGAAAATATGCTTGGCTCAGATCGAGGGTGGTGATGTAATGAGCTTGCCTCAGCTCATCTAGGATGCCAGTCATGTTGGGGATGGGGTAAGCATCTCGCTTTGTGACCGCATTCACCTTCCTGAAGTCGATGCAGAAACGATACTTCCCATTTGGCTTCTTCACCATCACAACAGGGCTGGACCAGTCGCTTTTGGATGGTTCAATGATCCCTGCTTCCAACATGGTGTCCACCTCCTTCCACATTGCGTCACGGAGTTTTGGTGTCACATGGTAAGGCTTTTGCCTTATGGGTGCACTCTCTCCGACGTCAATGTGATGTGAAGTGAGGAGAGTGACTCTAAAGGTGCCAGTGGGTGGTGGAGGGATCGTCCTATCCAGGAGATCCTGAAGACGTTGAGTCTCATTGTTCTCCAACACTCTCAATCCACTGCAACTCCACAAGAGTCAAACATCACGAGGGTCACAAGGGTCACAAAAGGATGCTCAAATGTCACGTGAGTCAAATATCGCGAGGGTCACAAGGGGATAGTCAAATTTGACGAGAGTCAACGCCCCGAGGGTCACAAGGGGATAGTCAAATTTCACAAGGGTCACAGGGGTCACATAAGTGTGGTCAAATTTCACGAGAGTCAAACATCGCGAGGGTCACAAGGGGATAGTCAAATTTCACGAGAGTCAAAGGTTGCGAGGGTCATAAGAGGATGGTCAAATTTCCGGCGAGTGAAACATCACTCGGGTCTCGCGGAGATGGTCAAATTTCACGAGAGTCAAAGGTTGCGAGGGTCATAAGAGGATGGTCAAATTTCCGGCGAGTGAAACATCACTCGGGTCTCGCGGAGATGGTCAAATTTCACGAGGATCAAATAATTCCTACGCTAGCCCTATTTCTCTATGCACAAACGAATTGAACAAATGTTATTATTGGAATTTACGTTACCGGTGATATTGAATCTCAATCCGAAGTAGGGTTTTGCAAGTTGTGGTCAACTTTTCTTATTTATAAGAATTCAACGATTAAACCCTCATTTCACGAAAACGATTACAGACAGATAACAAAGGTTCAAACAAAAAATTTAGAAAATATAAAAATACACATTTTTTGTTGATAACTTTGTTCCCTAACTATGATAGATAACGAGTAATCGGGGGTGGGAACGAAGCGGGCCGTGCATTAGCCCCTGCGCGAGGTGTCGGCGGTAAGCGCGTGGACCGCCTGCGCTCTCACTTAACGGGCTATATCTCTGCAAATAATGGAGATATGACAAAACGACATAAGATTAAATCTATGTATTTTTTATGAGTGAACTAGTTTGATGCTAAATTTTTTTCCGTATCTTGAACCATTTACTTACGAAACGGTATTAAACAAAAACATTGGATGTAATTTGCCTCATAATGCAGCAAAAGAGCGTAAATATTCCATTAACGGCTAGGTCTAGAGAAAAATGACATAAATATACTTGTATGTAAAATATGATGGCAAACATTTTTTATCTGAGCAATTTTTCTCCATCTCTATCGAGTTTGGCGATATACGCATGGGAGCGCCCCGACACATCGCGGGCTAATGCGCCGCCCACTCCACGTCCACCCCACATAACTCTTTATCTATAATAGTTAGGGAAAAAAGATTCAAAACAAAGAATGTGTATTTTGACATGAGAAACAGATTTTGTTTGGAATCTCTTTCCCTATCCGCAACCGTTTCCATGATGTAATAGTATAACAATTAAGCATTTACTTAATTTCATAGTGCTGTGATCTTTTCCTAATTTCAATTAAATTAATACCTGAAATGATGAGAGGGTAATTGAAAGAAAAAGGGTAAATAAGGGGTTAAGTATAAATCATGAAATATATTCTCTGAACTTTACAATTAATCGATCGTCAGAAGACGTCAAAAAGGCCTTTACTTAAGATCTAGGGGAGTGGGGGAGGCCAGGCAACTTTTGTACACGTAAAAAGGGATGAATCTAAATTGTGAAAAATGGGGGAGAATCTAGAGGTGTCGAGGGAAGTAATCAAAAGATAACTAAATCGGATAATTTACTAAGGGACAAAAAGAAATGTGTGCGCTCACCGTTGGGGGGTATGAAGGGTAATATTGTGCGGACAAGAGGGAAAATGAGGGGGGTAACTCGTACTCACGACGGGCCTTCACTCTGGCGAACACGTGGGAATTCCACCGGCGCCTTGCACTCCTTCAAAATACCAGGGCGTTTTCCTGGAGAGCCTCCTTTCCACCTCGGGGTTTCCTGGGCACCAATACTAGAGCTGGGATGAGCTCGATGTATCAAAAGTCCTCTTTTTATCCGCCAAATCACTTCCGGGCGAATTTTACTATATTCACTATTACTACTTTCGGGGCACGTGGCGACTCACGGGGCAGCTAATACACGAGTGAGGGTCTCTTCTTTTCCTTCGCGATTCGTGGGGGTTCGTGAGGTGTCGATGTCCTTCGGTTTTTAATTCGGGAGCAACCGGGGCCAATCAGCACGGTTGAGTGGTGACGATGACCACAATCCAGGGATCTCTCACAAGGGATTATTGCAGGTGTTGAATATTCGGGGGTCCAGTATGGGCAATTTCCAGGGGGCGATGGCTTCTCCAATTGATCGGGTGGGGCCGGAACTGACGTCTTCCTTCGGCTGATGTCTTCGTGATGTCCAGGGGCAGGGATAGAGGGGCGATGAGGGGAAAAGCCTGGGGAAGGGGTATCCAACGGTGGCGGGATTTACCTTTTAGGGGGCAGTGTGTAGTGGGAAAAAATATGTAGAAAAATAATAAAAAATAAATGAAACAGGGCTAGCGTATGGACTATTTGGCCCTCGTGAAATGTGATTTTTTAAGAGAATTAGAATTTAGAGAGAAAAAATTTCCGCTTCACCCAGCCGGGAATCGAACCCGGGTCTCCCAGATACGCGCCGGGCACTCTTACCGACTAAGCTACCGGGAACCACAGAAATTCACTCTCAAATTCACCTCAAACACCGCCTAACCTCCTTTAGGCATTAAAGAATTCTAAGAGAATTAGAATTTAGAGAGAAAAAATTTCCGCTTCACCCAGCCGGGAATCGAACCGAAATAAGGACTGTTAATCGATAAATTAATACGTAGAATCCTGTAAAAATGATCTTTTAATTTTTAATACGTCATATTCATTTGTTTGCGGTTCGAACGATTATTTCTGACATAAAATGCGCCGGGTTTGAACTGCGGGAGTTGCGTATGCCCAGTGGGAGTGGATGCGCGGCAGAGTTGCGCACGAATATCCCATGCGCCGGAGAGCTGCGCATGAAAATCCCACGCGTAGGATTTTCGCCCTCATCTGGCATCACTGCGCTTCAAGACTCCGAAAAAACTGTAAACTTTCCAAGTGCAGCTTCCAACAACTCCAGCATCATGATTCAAGCGTATGTGGACAATACTGTGTACTGTTTCTGCATTGTATGTCTATGTTTGCTGCTCCTGAGAAGTTCTATTTTTTATTTACCAATCGATTCATATCTAATGATCGCTTAGTACGAGAATATTATGATGCGTTTATGCAGAAAAAACGTAATTGTACCCTTGAAGGGAAATTATTTAGTGAATGCGGTTATAGTTGTACTTCGTGGAACCAAAAATGTAAGTATTTCATAAGAAAACTGAATATGTGAATCATGGGGTGCATATTTTGGGGAAATAAATATATATTAATCTAAACTCTGTGTTTTTTTCTTCTTCCCTGTAGTAATGTTACTATGTCGCATCCCAACTGTCACTCCTACCCCACCACTCGTCCGCATCGGAGCCGTGCTACTTTGATCGGTGGAGTGGTGGGTTTGGAGTGACTGTAGGTGGAGGGCACCATAGTTGCGCTTATACTACTGCTGCTTATTTATTCACTATCAACTATTTTTAAAATACACGACAGTGTTACAATTGGGTTTCGTTTAAGGCGTTATGAAGATCTGAGAAGCCGGGATGACCGCTAATTTCCCTCCCGCTCGTACTCTAACCCTGCAGGAGTTTAGAGCGATGTCGTGGACCGAAAACTGCAAATTAAACAGTCTCACAGTTTGCTGAAACGGTTTGCTACTACAGCCATGTAACATCATCGACACATACTGCTATAGTCAAACAGCTTCTTTTTCCAAAAATCTGGAATCTGATAACACCGTGAGAGTGCGTACTCTGCTCTTGCACTTTATATTAATTAAAACTACGACGCACTTGTCATCAATACGGCACAACTTAATAAATTATTTTTCTGCTAGTTTACGAAAAAGATAGCATGAACACTTTTTTTTTGAAAACGTCATTAGCAGAATTTTTTGTAAGCGTATAAAATTAGCTCATAATAAGTTGCAAATTATCCAACATTGAACATTCGATTCTGTTACTTTCGGCTATCAGGTATACATACATAGATGAGGATAGAGACATGTGTCAAACCTGGATGGTACATTCGACATTTATGGATGATAATTTATTAAAGAAAAGTAATAATCATGATTAATATTAATGAATTCTAATTCTGAAGTTTTACTTTCTGAGATTTTATTTATAACATCGCATCGTCATACTCATTTCGATGAAAGTATTGAATGAATGAAAGTTCACTTTAACTAAACGAACATAAGATCATTCATCTTATATAGAAAATAATGCCACAAAAATCCCACTCCCGATATCCGATCGTTAACTAAAGTTCGTGAGCTGAAGTTGCAATCTATGTAGAATACATAAGATGTAAGTTCATGCTGTTCACGAACTTTAGTGGTCTATTGTAAATTGCCCCAATGTTAATGCTGTTGCAATATTATGGAATACCCGCCTAACATGGAATTTCAAGATTTTCACAATTGTTGTTTCGGGTCATATTTCAATTAAGATTGAGAATGTGAGAGTGAGAACATCATTTTGCTTTCAATATTTTGTGTCCATTTTACTTTTCCAGAAACATCAGTTCATCGTCGAGGGCGTAACGGTTCGAAAAACAAACATCAGTGGTGGCAGCGGAGAAATCGGGGGGTTGGAAGGAAGGACGGCCACAGGGGTCATTACCGACGAAATCAGCAACATGAAAGGAATCAGAGAAGACATTCTGGAAATCACAGAAATCAGGAGAATCGAGATTTTTTTGCGGATCACGCGAAGGGGGGAATTTTTATAGATAAATTCTATTACACGAAATAACTCCAGTAATTCTTCTTTAATGGAAATAATTTCAGTTGATGAAGAAAAATATTGAAAAACCATCACTTTCCATTGGAAAGTTCTGCTGAATTTCTAATAAAGTCCTATTGAATATTCTATAGATTTTTCACTGACTCTATTCAAAAATCGGTAAGACAATAGTTGTATCTACTCCTAATTTCAACAATTTTCAACTTTTTAAATTCTTTTCTTTTTCTCAATTTAAACCGTACCATTTACAAACATTACGAGTCTCACGAATTTTATGAGCTTCTATATCAACAACCTCCGCATGGTGCATCTTGGGTTACGTGAAGATCTGGTGAGGTTTGATTATTACCTCACCACTCAGTAAACAATTTTTTTCCAATGTATACCTTTATTTGAGAATTCTAATATTGAATTTATGCCTTTACAAGGTGAGCGCAGTATTGGGAACCATCCTGTACATCTATATGATCAGTTACCTAAAAAAGTAGATATCTCATTGAGATAAGAATGTAAATTGTGTAACCTAGTTCACAGACTAGAACCTATTCACACATCACAACAACCGTGTTAATTCGAGTTTTTGTGAATGACCCTTTATATTAACCGCGGTTTAACGCGGTTTTTCGTGGTTTATTATTTTTCTCGTTAATAACTCGTAAAAATTCATCGGATCAGAATATAAAATAATAAATCCAAGGTGAGGGGCACTTCTATAGTCCTACCGAATAATTCCACGCTTTTCTGGGCATTTTTTCCAATGGAAATATTTGGTAGATAATACTCTACAAAGAAAATTAATAATTCGATTTCTATTTACAACATATTCTATTGAGATATTGTCTGTCAAGATTCTTCATCTAAAATGTTTCTAAAATTGGTCTAATCTAAAAGTTTTATTGTTCGAGTTTTTCAATGAAAACGGAGAACAATTGGAGTAATAAAAACTTGTAGAATTTGATTTAATTTATTTATTGCTTTAAAGGAGATCGTAGCTACTCCTATAGCAAGGGGATTGCAAAGTCGTGTGGAAGGGCGTTTGTGTACGTAAATTTAAAATTCAGTTGACGAAAAACGAATTAATGATTAACGAAAATAATCGTAAGTGTAGAGAGATTAGAAAATAAATAATATTGTTGTCACTCAGGTATATTCGAGTTCATGTATAGCCTATTTAATACATGCGCAACACAAGTATTTCACACAATAAACACAAGATTAGGAGAGTAAAAAAGTCAAGAGCAACTAGAAGATTGGTTCTCTCAGGGCGAAACAGTTCTTCGCGATGTAGAAAATGGCTTTCAATGTTATCATAGTAGTCAATGTTATCATAGTCAATGTTATCATAGTCATTGTAGTAGAGCTAGGAAGACTTCATCAGAGACTTGGACCGGCCAATTTACAAGTAGATGAGCGATGTGGTGGTCCCTAAAAGCAACATAAAGTGGACAATGTAAAATAATGTGAACAACAGTCTCATTATTGAACAATCCCAGGGAGAGGCATTGGGCACAGAGATGGGAGGCCAGGATTTTGGATCGGTCGTTTTTCATAGTGAAGGAGCAGAAGTGTTTGTTGACCAATCGGAGTTGGGCTATTGTGTTTTTCATAGGTAGGGACAGGTGGAGTTGGAGGTAACCTGGAAGAGGGTCAGAGATGGGACGTTGGATGTGAAGTTGGCTTGATTGAGAGGAAAGGTATCTTTGGTAGTCCAAGCAGCGAAGATACAAATCATAATTTTCAAAGATCTCAGGTAGACGGTGTTCCCACTCCTCTGGGTCCAGGGTATCCAATAGATCCACAGCATTGGTGAGCAGAAGGAACCTTCTGAGATGTGAAAACCAATTATAAGGGGTTGGAGCAGAGGTAAACTTTGTTAGATCAATTGATCTCAGCATACAAATTCTGGGTAAGCGGTCTTCCTCCATTTTTAAAACTTTGATAAACCAGGTCCAGATCAAGTGCATAGCTCGGAAATCCAAATGAGTCGAACTGATTTCCAACCTCACTGCCCAGTTTGATGTGTTCCTGGGCAGAGACAGCAGCCTTTTCAGAAAATCGACCTGGGCTGCGTCGATATCGAAAACATGGCCTATTCCCCATGCAGGAACAGGATATAATAGAGTGAGAACTACTCTGCTTTTCAAAAGCTTCAGAAGAGATGACCAGCTCTCGGATTTGGATCGGTATATGATGGAGAGGACATTTGAGATAGCAGCTCTCGCCTTGCTTATCATGGAGGCAACTACTGTTTCCTTGCTCCTTGTCGTTGATGTGATGAGAACTCCTAGGTATATGTAAAAACGCACAACAGTCAAGGGTGTGCCGTTGAACATCGTGAAGCGAGCATTGATTTTCTTCGGAAGTTCAGCTTCTTTTAAGATCATTATCTGAGTCTTCGAAGTGTTCACCTTTAATCCTTTAAGACTGCAATAGTCATGGAGTGTTGTTAAGATAACTTTTAGGTGAACATGCGAATCTGCGAGAAAAAAAGTGTCATCGGCGAATAGCTGAAGAAGTATGTCGGTGTATCCATTTATGTTCAAGTCTGTGTGTCCTCTGGCTCGGAAGAACGATTCGAAGTCAGAGATGTAGAGGGGGAACAGCAGGGAGGTGAGAGTTTCCCCCTGGAGGACTCCTTCAGTTACATCAAACTTGTCTGAGAGGCAGCCTTGACTTCTTACCTGCAAATTAGCATGAGAGTAGATAGAGATCAACACTCATACAATTCTGGAGCTGATGCCCAAATCTAGCAGTTTACTTCACAGGAGGTCGTGGGGAATGCTGTCGAACGCTCGACGAAAATCGATGAAGACAGCATAAACCTCACGCCTCCCTAGCCGCAGTTGTAGGTGGACAGCAGACAAGAATGTGAACACAGCATCTGTGCCGCTACGACCGCGCCGAAAGCCATGTTGAGCCTCGGGGAGAATGCCCTTCCCCTCCACCCAGGATTCCAATCTTTTCCTTATCAGCTCTGTGTATAATTCAGTCGTGGTTTTGATGAGGGCTATTCCTCGATAATTTGCTGGATCCAGTATGTACCCTTTCTTAAATAGCATTGACATGATAATATTGGACCAGCTGGCCGGTATGTGAGTGCGTGGGTGGTAGAGTCTCCGATAAAAACCATTCCAAGTCTCCATCTGAGGACCCGCAGACGCAGATTCTTTGCCATGTCGTCAGCTATTTTTCGTTCGTAAATCTTCTGTTCAGTTTTATGAGTGCTTTTGAATTTTTTGTCAAGGATACCAGAGTTGTTCTTTCCTTTTCAGAAAATTTGACCTTGAAACAATCCCTTGAAGCTTTCCTCACTTGTGCCTTGAGAATCGAACAGTCTTCGTCGAACCAGGGCTTTCTATTCGAGAACAGAGGACTGAAGTGAACAGCTGGAAGTTGAGGCTTGAAGGTTCTGACAAGTCTCGCACGCGAAGCTGCATCCCAGATAGCACCAGTAATTTGATCCTGTGGATGTTGAAGGTCACCACTGTTTAAGGGCAGGGTAGAACTTTCTAAGGCTAACATTTCAGTGTGAAACTTAACTAATTTATCCGTATTCCAAATTATCTTGGAGGTGGTAACCGAAGAGCGAGGTAGGCGGGCAGGAGGGATGGGTGAAGGAGTGATAGATCTGCACCAGAGGCTGAGAATGAGGGGAAAATTATCGGAGAAGGTAATGTCAGGGGAAACCGGTAGATACCTGATTAGGTCAAGCCGATGAGCCGAGCACCAGACTGTATCATTCACTGATAGGCCCCATTTCCAGTAGGTGAAGTTAGCAGGGGTACCACTTTGAGGTCTGACATTAATTATAGCAAGACCAACTGCCGCCGAGAGGCCCAAGGTGGGTGAGCATCTTTCATTTTGGGTGAGGTCTAGAGTTGACATGTCGTAGGAAAGACTAGTACCCTCAAAGCAGATCTCGTCCACGTCGTTTACTTTTCTAAGTCGGGCATTCTAATCCCCGCCTACGATGAGCGGAAGTCCAGCGTGACTGTACTGAAGATCATGGAGCATTGAGAGAGCATATTTATAATTAAAATTTCGATCCGAGAGGAAATAAACCAGATCCAAAGTAAGATTGAGTCAGAACTCCTTACTCTGACGAAAATCCACCAGTGAGCGCATTCAATCAGATCTACCTGCAGACCTTTGTTTTGCGCAAACCAGGAGACCTCCGCTACCTCTCCCCAAGACTTTGTCTTTAACCGCATCAGACCAGTAGCAATTAAAATTATATAGAAATTGTGAGGGCGGTTGTGGTGGTCTTAATTTCATGGTTTCAGAAATACATAAAATGTCAGTTAGGTTCTGTGATACTAAGTCTTCCAAATTACAAAATCCAGTAACATCCCAGAAAGCAATCGTCATACCTGGATTGGCTATTTCTGTCCTGTGTTGAAGAGGCTAGGTTGACGAAAAATTCCATTTATCAGATTAGTTTTTGCATCGTTTGTTGGAGTAACGGTTTCCTGGGCATACATAGAAGAGTTTTACTGCTGGATAATCGATTCTGGTAGTTGGCTTCGACGTTTGGGGGAGCGAGATGTTAATTTTACCAGTTCATCGTCTGCAGGATTTAAAATATGCTTCACTCCATCGATAAATACGCATTGGTGACCTTGTTTACCTGGGAATCCTTGCTGCTTCAGCGTCTTCAAGTGCTCTCTCATTTTTTGTCAACCACTTGTTCCCTACGAGTGAGATGTCTGCTGATGTAGACATTGGTAAGCTTGTGTCTCTTTTTAGCCTCCAAGATGCCTCAGCATAGAGTCGAAGTTGTTAAGCTCCGCTTGGATAATGGGCTTGGAATCCCTCTTCCCGATGATTTTGGCTGAAATGACATTTTTGCCAACCTTGAGTCACGCATCGAAGAAATTATTGACTTCATCTTTGACAGAGGTGCCCTCCAACTGCAGACCAGAGATAATGATCGAATTTAGTTTCACTTGTTGTTCCAGCAACTCAAGTCTGTTCTCAATATCAGATGAAGGTGTTCCATTGCGAGTAGACATTGAGGAGTTACTTTACCTAACTGCAGGTTTAAAGAGGAGACTTCTTCTTCCAGCTTTTTATATTTATTGTCAAGATTCTCATGCACCTTGGAAATCTCTGTAGAGCTTCGTTATTGAGGTCATTCACTTTCTGTTCTTGTAATTTGGTGAAGTCACTGATCAATTTCTCCATGTTCTTAAATTTCTTCTCGTTCTGGCGTATCAATGCTGTAAACTGCTTCGAATTCTCCTGTCTCATCTCAAAGAGCATCTCCATGACGGGATCATCTCCAAGTTTCTCGGTGTCAGGCATGGGTGGTGGTTCAGGCTAACTAGTGGAAGAATTGTGAATAGTGAAATAAAGCTGGGATTCGTTGCCCTCGGAGTCAGAAATATCACAGTCAGTAGGGGGGCGATCAGTTCCAGATTTTACACCTTTCAGTGATTTTCGAGAATCTGGAGAGTCAGTGCGGTCGATGGAAGGGACCCTTTCCCTCCTCGTGTAGAGTTACTTGAGGGTTGGAGTGGAGGGATCTTTGTGCGTTTCCTACGTTTTTGCCGTGGCCAGCCTGCCTCTTGGAACTTCTCTGGGAGTGGTGGGAAGATTCAAAAGGTTTAGGTTTGTTGATACAGGGGAACAGTCGAGTGCAACAGGATTGACTTGAATGAGTGGTATCCCACTCATCGATCGCGGCGGAGAAAATCCAGAGATGTCACTGCCCTGCATATAACGGTTTTCCGTGGGTAAGGTAGAGGTTTAGCGGCCCGCCTTTTCCCTCGGTTTTTCCTCTCTTTTGTTTTTTTTTGCACTCGTGAATATATAACCTCATTGGAATGCAGATCTCAAACTGACAAAAATATGTGCGAATCGGCAAAGAACTTAATTGATTCATACCACAAAAGAAACACGCGGAAAAAAAGGCAGACAACCACAGTTAGAGCTGGCCTGGTAACTGCACAGGACTCCCACACAATAAACAAACGAGATACGCACAACACACACGTCCGCCTCAGATAGCCGCCATAACAGTTACCCAAAAAACTTGTAGAATTTATGATGGGACATTAATAAGGGAAATGTCTCTATATAAAATGTTCTTTTTAGAAAGCTGAAATATTACTGACATTTTCTCCAGACTACTTTCTATTGGGCCTTGCATATATTAATAAAACGAGCAATCAAGCTGCGAATTCTCCCACAAATTTGTCGAAAAAGTAATGAAACAATTAGCAAAAGTCCATTAGAAATGTTTTATAGATTTCTCTAGCAAATTCGCTACGGTTTGCGACGAATTTTGTTATAGTGCGTATTTAGAAATTTATCAACATTTGAGTGAGAGCTGTATTCAATTTTTCCACTTTGTGCAAACGAACTCTATTCCATTTGAAATTGCTTATGAAAATCCTTACCATCTTATACACCGAAAATTATATGGGAATTGTTTGAAGCCTATATGAAAAATTCGATCAGTTTTTCAGCAAGTCTACCCTAACATTCCACAACTATTTTGTTTCTTTCTTTTCTTTGCTGAAATGTTGAAAAAAAATATTACGTAAAGAAAATCAATAAAATAACAATTTTTTGTCATTAAATACAACTTTCCTCTTTCCAATTTTTTCTGGAAAAATTCCTGGATCCGAATTTTCTAAGTTGGTTTCTCTGAACTTTCAAGAAGGAAAAAACTGTGAGAAAACCTTCGACGATTGATTCATTTTAGAAAGTCAAATGTACGATTTTGCCAAATTAGGTATTTTTGAGTAATTTTCTCAGTAACGAGCGATTTTGTTGTATTTAATCCGTGAATTCGCGTAGTAAAATTTAATGAAAGACTACAATGAGTTTTAAAAGTCGCGGGATATTAAAGTGAGAGTTCTCATGCATTGAAGATCGATAATATTTGTCTAAAACCCAAGAATTAGTGCCAAAGAATTATTGTAAAGAATTTATTGTTCGTTTACCTGGCAGATGCTTAAAATGTTAAAAATAGTTCAGGGCCTGCAATTGTTGAGCTATGGCGGTTTTTTTTTCAATTTTTGAAAAAATGTCTTCAATACCAATTACGAATTGGTTGTTTGAAATTCGCCGCCCCCACAGCAAATTTCGTTTTGTTTGATATAAAAATTTACGCCATTCATGTAAAATAGGCAGAAAAATTAACCCTTAAATATTTAAAATATATTTTTGATTCTTCTAGAAACATTTTTCAGGCTATTTTACATGAATAGCCCACGTTTTTACTTAAAAAAACGAAATTAGCTGTGTAGGAGTTGAATTTCAAAAGAAAAAAAACGTAATTGTTATTACACACAATTTTCCAAAAATTGAAGAAAAAAATGTAGCTAAAAAATTGGAGGCCCTCGACTATTTTTAACATTTTCAGCGTTTGCGGGGCAAACGGAGAACATACTGTTATGTCCGGAGAAAGATTTTAGCGTCGAAAGGACATATTTTAATTGTCTCATTAAAATCAAAGCTAAAATCAGTAGATTTTATAATTATTGGACGACGCAAAGTTTTATACTCTTACCTTTTTCTAAAATATAAAGGAAAAGGGTTTGATTTAGGGATAGGGTTTGAGTTGAAACTAATTACTAATAAAGAAATTTGGAGTTGTAATGGGAATCAAATTTGAATGTAAATATATTTTGAATTACTATTCCTTTTACAAAAACATGAGCGTGATTTTACAGAATTCCTCCCTCTGGAATAATCTGAAGAATTCAAATTTGGGTTTACAAATTTTATTACTCACAATTCGGTCTGTTTTTTATAAATTAATCAATGTGTTTGTAGATCCCTGGGTAAATCCGTAATTTCCTCACCAGCAATTAGTCGTGCTAAAGGCTATTATTGATACTTACACGGAAACACTTTCGTCTACCCGTTCATATTTTAATAAATTTTGAAAGTTGAATTTTAAGAGTTTAAGAGTTTTATGAGACTGTCCATAACGCGTCACAATGAACCAATTCCTTATTTGTAAGAAAAGTCACCACTCTCGATTAAAGAAATTTTATTCCCGGATAATTTCAATTGTTCATAACTTACTATTAATTCAGTACTATCCCGCGTAATCGAAGGAAGGATTGAAAAACCGGACCGATTAAATGAACTATTTCCACCAGAATTGTTACTGCTCCGTCGCTGCTTCAAGACTGACTAATTTTGATTTTTCTGACATTTTTATATGAATTTTGGGGTCACTTGTCACATGGGCTCCAATGAGTCCATTTTTAATTGGTGGAAAATGTCGTATGACTTTTCC
>NW_021680925.1:30639-39970 GCF_001412515.2 Diachasma alloeum
ATTTTATAATTATTGGACGACGCAAAGTTTTATACTCTTACCTTTTTCTAAAATATAAAGGAAAAGGGTTTGATTTAGGGATAGGGTTTGAGTTGAAACTAATTACTAATAAAGAAATTTGGAGTTGTAATGGGAATCAAATTTGAATGTAAATATATTTTGAATTACTATTCCTTTTACAAAAACATGAGCGTGATTTTACAGAATTCCTCCCTCTGGAATAATCTGAAGAATTCAAATTTGGGTTTACAAATTTTATTACTCACAATTCGGTCTGTTTTTTATAAATTAATCAATGTGTTTGTAGATCCCTGGGTAAATCCGTAATTTCCTCACCAGCAATTAGTCGTGCTAAAGGCTATTATTGATACTTACACGGAAACACTTTCGTCTACCCGTTCATATTTTAATAAATTTTGAAAGTTGAATTTTAAGAGTTTAAGAGTTTTATGAGACTGTCCATAACGCGTCACAATGAACCAATTCCTTATTTGTAAGAAAAGTCACCACTCTCGATTAAAGAAATTTTATTCCCGGATAATTTCAATTGTTCATAACTTACTATTAATTCAGTACTATCCCGCGTAATCGAAGGAAGGATTGAAAAACCGGACCGATTAAATGAACTATTTCCACCAGAATTGTTACTGCTCCGTCGCTGCTTCAAGACTGACTAATTTTGATTTTTCTGACATTTTTATATGAATTTTGGGGTCACTTGTCACATGGGCTCCAATGAGTCCATTTTTAATTGGTGGAAAATGTCGTATGACTTTTTCCACTCTTTTGGTTTTATGGGGAAGTAGTTCATTCGGTTTTTGGGGTTTCAATTCATCGGTTTTCAATCGTTCCTCCGCGCGCGAATCTTAGTATTGAGTAATTGGGGCATGCTGAGTGGGCCATTTCATCACTTTTGAATTCGATTCCAATGTCTTTGGTATTTTTAATCGAGTTCACGTGATGAAATGCACTCTATTTAGTCCCTCAAGGACGGGGTCCATATACGTATATGGACCCAAGCAAAAACGCATGATTGTGTTCAAAACTGGATAATTCCTAAACTATGACAGATAATCCAATGCCGCCAACGCCATTCGAAACTTGAATAGTGTAGCTTCAATTTCTATTGCGTTTTATAATTTTTCATGCATCAGAATTTGTCGAATCTCAGTGATATTAAGCGCACGTCAGGCTTCGTAACAGAAAGGCCCCGTACGTGAGGGGTTAGTTTACAATCGTTGATTTGTTTCTTGGTTATTTTACATAAAATTATTCTAGCCTTAAATTTCTAGTATAAAATTTTGGACATTGCAGCCTCCGCTCGAAATTGTTTTCAATTCGATTTGAGGGCAATTTTGAGGGATTGGAGTTTTAATTTTTATGCGTAACGTATTGAGTTATTTCAGCCTTACAATAGCGCACCGAGCGGTGGCCGTGAGCGAGGAGGTGCTGACAGTGACATTGTTGTGATCTCGAATTACATTGTAATTCCGATTCAGCTGTCGGGTTTTTTTTTTATTCCCATAATATGATTAGGTTCTGTTTTAATTTGATCGATAATTCTTCCACGAACTTCTCTGCACATCATAATCACTTGATATTGTACATATTTTGTTCTGATTTTTGGCACAATTTCTATCCTTTTAGATTATCTTCCTTCGTTCTCTGACCCTTTTAGGCATTTAAGTTTACTCTCAATTTGACCTCAATTTAAGGTAATAGTTTCACTTCTTTGATAATTACGGATGATATTTTTAATGCACTAATTATTGTCTCATTTGTAATTGAGAAGTTGACAGTCGACATATACGATTGTCATACGTGTAATTATATAGTAATCAGGATAGGCCGTAGAAGGAAATTCAGATGGTGGAATGAATGCTAGACATGAATTCCTTGAATACAATCAGATTCAATGGACTATCTCTTCAATTAAGTTCGCATGTTGACAATTGAGTTTATCAATAAGTACAATGACTTCAAAATTTTTCATTAAAAAAAATCGGTATTGATGTTGTATTGGTCAATTCTTGACAGAGTAAAACAATTGAATTGGAAAATTGGAATTCAATTGAAAATAGCGTCGTCTCCTGAAATGATCCAAAATAGAACTATTATGTAGGATTTAGAACTAAATTCGTAAATAAATAAGATAGGTTGGTTAATAATTTGATTGGATTATTAAGTTCGAAAGTAGTAGTTGAAATAGGGTAGAATTTGACGGATTCTTCTATCATTTTTCTATTGGTCTATTTATCGGTGTTATTGCGATTATTACTTTTGTATGAAATGGGAAAACTTATTTGTTGTGCAATCAAGCTCATAACTATTATAAAGAATCAAATGAACTGACATCTTTCNTTCATTCGGTTTTTGGGGTTTCAATTCATCGGTTTTCAATCGTTCCTCCGCGCGCGAATCTTAGTATTGAGTAATTGGGGCATGCTGAGTGGGCCATTTCATCACTTTTGAATTCGATTCCAATGTCTTTGGTATTTTTAATCGAGTTCACGTGATGAAATGCACTCTATTTAGTCCCTCAAGGACGGGGTCCATATACGTATATGGACCCAAGCAAAAACGCATGATTGTGTTCAAAACTGGATAATTCCTAAACTATGACAGATAATCCAATGCCGCCAACGCCATTCGAAACTTGAATAGTGTAGCTTCANGATCAGCTGGTCAATTAAAAAACCGGGAGGACGGTTTTCCAAACGGGGTTTACTTGATATCCTCTGTCCCTATTGAGGTTGTTAGGGTTTTTATGGATCTACAAACCCTCTCAGTAATTCCTTTCGAAATACCCTTAAGATTTGGCCAACATTCTGGCTTGGTCGTACTGGATAGTATCTCCAGTGTCCATCCAGTGTTCAGCCAGGGCAGACTGTTCTAACTGACCGTATTTGGAGCACCGCTGGTGTTCCTTGATCCGTGTACTGATCTTCCTCCCGGTTTCTCCAATGTACACTTTCCCGCATGAGCAAGGGATCTCGTACACTCCTGGTGTGCTCAGAGGTGGTCTTGGATCCTTTGCACTTGGCAGCATCTGCCCGATCTTCTTTGGAGGCTGGAAGATTGTTCGAATGTTATATTTGCCAAGTACTCTACTTACGCGTTCTGTTGTGCCTCTCAGATAGGGAAGGAGTGCCACTTTTGGTCTTTCCTGGTTTTCCTCAGGATTAGTCTCCTCTTCGGGAGATGAGAGCTTGCTCTATAGCTTCTGCTTGACCTTCCGAATTTGTTGGATGTTATATCCATCCTTGGTCAGAGCTATCTCAAGATGTTCAACTTCACTGTCAACGTTGGAGGGTTGAGAGATCGTGAGTGCTCTATACATTAAGGAGCTAATAACGGAATTCTTCCGGGAGGGGTGGTGATGGGAGGTAGCACTGAGATACCTATCTGTGTGGGTTGGCTTGCGATATACTTGGTGGCGTAGAGTGCCGTCCTCGTTGCGTCGAACCAGGACATCTAGGAATGGAAGACATCTATCTTGTTCAATTTCCATAGTGAACTTGATGCTCACGTGCTGAGTATTCAAGAACTCCAGGAATTGAGTTAGAGCAGTCTTTCCATGTGGTCAGATGACACAGGTATCGTCCACATACCTGAACCAGACAGTAGGTTTCTGAGGTGCTGACTTCAATACTTTGTTCTCGAAGTGTTCCATGAATATATTTGCAATAATCGGGGAAATGGGAGAACCCATTACCACTCCCGATTTCTGCTCATAGTACTCTCCTTCGAACTGAAAGTATGTAGAAGTCAAGCAATGCTAAATCAGGGGAAGGAATTGGGAAGACATATTTTTGGATTTCTTGATGATTTCCAAGGTTTCTGAGATTGGGACGTTAGTGAAGAGTGATTCTACATCAAAACCCACTAGGATATCATCTGGAGAAGTCCGGAAATTTCTCAGTTTGTCGACGAAATCCAGTGAGTTCTGAATGTATGAACGATTCAGGCCAGTCAATTTTTGGACTGGTTTCGTGAGAAACTTGGCCAACTGGTAAGTTGGCGCTCCAATGTTGCTGACAATGGGACGCAGAGGAACAGACTCTTGATGGATTTTGGGGAGTCCATAGAGTGTAGAAGGAAAGGATTCTTTAGGGGTGAGGAATTTCGTCAGGTCAGCCGAGAAACCAGCCTTCTTCAGCAGACTTCCAACTGTGCTCCCTGACTTTTTTAAAAAGGTGCCGTGACCATCAAGTGGTACCAAAATTCCTCCGTCCGAGAAATCCTGTCCCATCGAAGCAGGCAAATGCCATCCTCCACCAAGTTTCGTTGAGATTGATCAAGAAGAGAATAACAGCGGCTAAGAAGAACCTGGCCCATCTCTCCAGACAGTTTCTTGATCTCCACCTTCTTCTGGCTCAGACGTTGGATTCTCAGCTGTGGGAGACTCTCGATCGTATTACACACGAACAAGCAGTCCGAACAGCTGAGATGAGAACTGAGAGTCAGAAGGGTAAGTTCAAGAAACTGATCCCCCAGGAGAAAGTCCCAACCCTTACTTACACTGTGAAGAATCTGAGTAAATTTGAACTCAGTGAAGCAAAAGTGTCTGTGTTGGCGAAAGGATACAACTTCGCTGTTGTTCCTAAAAAGATCCCCACCAAGGAAATCATCAGTCGTACCGAGACAGCAATTTATCATCTTCCCCAGGAGACCAGCAATGAGATCCGGAGGCAGCTGTCTAACATCCTCCACAAGGCCAATCCCCCTGGTGACAATATCACCATGATATCAGGAACGCCTCGCACTGCGTAGTCTAAAGGAGAATAATGATCTGATTATTCTTCCAGCATCCAAAGGCAATGCCACGGTGGTTATGGATAAAGACAACTACTTTGGTAAGCTCGGTACGATGTTGGGTGACTCCAGAGTTTACGTTCAACTTAGAAAGGGCCCTACTCGTACAATTGAGCGAAAAACTACTGATCTGCTGAAGAAGGCTGGTTTCTCGGCTGACCTAACGAAATTCCTCACCCCTAAAGAATCCTTTCTTCCTAGACTCTATGGACTCCCTAAAATCCATAAAGAGTCCGTTCCTCTCCGTCGCATTGTTAGCAACATTGGAGCGCCAACTTACCAGCTGGCCAAGTTTCTCACGAAACCACTCCAAAAGTTGACTGGCCTGAATGGTTCATACATTCAGAACTCACTGGATTTCGTCAACAAACTGAAAAATCGCCGGACTTTTCCAGATGATATCCTAGTGAGTTTTGATGTAAAATCACTCTTCACTAACGTCCAAATCCCAAAAACCTTGGAAATCATCAAGAAATCCAAAAACATCTCTTCCCAATTCCTTCCCCTGATTGAGCATNCATCTTAACAAAATTCTCAATCTTCGGGAGCTCAAGGAGAAGTCAGCGACAGGACTTCTCTTCATCATCGACACTGTCTCGGAGGCCCTAGAGGCCTTAAAAAATCTTGGAGCGCCAGTCGAGCATTGGGACATCATAGTGGCCCATGTCGTGAGGAAAGTCATCGACACCAAAACCCGAGAGGATTGGGAAATGTCACTAGGGGATTCAACGAAACCTCCCGAGTTGAAGGTATTCATGGATTTCCTTNATTCCGTTATTAGCTCCCTAATGTATAGAGCACTCACAATCTCTCAACCCTCCAACGTTGACAGTGAAGTTGAACATCTTGAGATAGCTCTGACGAAGAATAGATATAACATCCAACAAATTCGGAAGGTCAAGCAGAAGCTACAAAGCAAGCTCTCATCTCCCGAAGAGGAGACTAATCCTGAGGAAAGCCAGGAAAGACCAAAAGTGGCCCTCCTCCCCTATCTGAAAGGCACAACAGAACGCATAAGTAGAGTACTTGGCAAACATAACATTCGAACGATCTTCCAGCCTCTAAAGAAGATCGGACAGATGCTGCCAAGTGCAAAGGATCCAAGACCACCTCTGAGCACACCAGGAGTGTACGAGATCCCCGGCTCATGCGGGGAAGTGTACATTGGAGAAACCGGGAGGAAGATCAGTACACGTATCAAGGAACACCAGCGGTGCTCCAAATACGGTCACTTAGAACAGTCTGCCCTGGCTGAACACTGGATGGACACTGGACATAGTATCCAGTACGACCAAGCCAGAATGTTGGCCAAATCTCAAGAGTATCTCGAAAGAATATATCGAGAGGGTTTGGAGATCCATAAAAACCCTAACAACCTCAACAGGGACAGAGGATATCAAGTGAACCCCATTTGGAAAACCGTCCTCCCAGTTTTTTAATTGACCAGCTGATCAATCAAAAACATATGATTGGCTGACCGGCCCCCCCTTCCCCTTCCCCCACCACCGCAAGGGAAGGCATATAAGGACTACCCCACGACATCACAGCTCAGAATCGGAGCTCATAGCCCTGAAGATGCAGACTGCAATGTTTGCGAAACGTTGGCGCAACGCTGAATCCAAACGCGGCGTCCATCCGGAAGCCAACGATGTCATTAATCATGGCCGCGAAAGCCTCAAAATTAAAATCAAATGAACTATCAGCAAAATTTGGACCCTTTTTTAGAGAGTTTTTGGTTTTCATTGAGGAGTATTCAGTTTTCATCAGAAATGCTATGTTTTTTTTTCTTGTCTTGCCGATAAATCGTCGGGTTTGATCGAACGCAAATTTAACGGTATATTTATTCTGAAGTGCTGTCTATTTGCGTTAAGAATATTCAAGTGCTGTCAAACAAAAATTTTTTCTATATTTGAATGTTTACAATTACTTGGTTCTTAACTTAGATCTGAATTTGATTTCCGGTGTTGAATCATTGGGGGACCTTTTATAAATCTGAGAAAAAGGGGAGTCTATTTTGGAGGGATATTGATGAGGAAATTGTGTTGAAAATCATCCTTCAGTCGGGCTAAATGTCGAATTTTGCTCGCTCGGAAACCTTCGGGCATCGACGAACACGCACGAGGACGATCGTGCGTGTCGTATCTTTAGTACGCCATCGAACCTCATCGAGTAAAAGTGCCGGAAAATCATCGCAACTATTATCGAACATTAATCGCAAATCATCTTTCTTTGTTAAGTTGTATACAGTCCACTCGGAAATCATCTATTTATTAAACTCTGTGTTGTGTAATTTTCAGTGCATAGTAATTTGTTTATTAAAGAAAACTCATCAAATTACCTCCGGCAAATTATCAAACCGTTAATCCGAACCTCACTTTTCCTCCCGACCACCCGGCTCATCAAATCGTAATTGATTTCAAACATTGGTCCTTTGAGCCGGATAGTGGAATGTAAAAGTGCGGTGTTGAAAGTGGATAAGCATCAAGGACAGGGACAAGAGACAGTATGGTGAAGTGCAGTAACACGTGGGGATCATAGACGCTGGGAAAGCGTGGTGCAACGGGGTTCACACGGCTACGCGCACGGACGACGAGAGTCGAGTCGAGTAGCAGGGGTTACTCAGCGGCTCTACGGTCGGTAACTCAACGACACTTCATCAGGCTCTACGGTCGGTAAGCCATCGACGGTTGGCGTAACGACGGTCGGTAACTCATCGGCACCTCATCAAATCCTACGGTCGGTAAACCATCCACTTTCTTAAAATTAAAACACGGAATCTCATCAAACGGGTCTTGTTTTCATGACTGACGATTCTAGCAAGAAGGGATTATCTTGGGCCGAGGAAGTCGAGAACTTTATTTCTGACTGGGCAAGGGGGATCGTCATCGAGATCATGGACAAAGTGGAAGTCATCATCGAGAACGCCGAGGGAAATCTGAAGGACCTCGAGAATCCAGAGGGAGACGGATCGGATCGCTCAGGAGACGTTCGCAGCGGTCTTGAAATTGAATCTAAAAGGAGGACCATAAGCCCGTGGCCCGTTAACTTTGAATACAAGGTTAAGATCCAGATGAGCCGCCTGTCAGTATTGAAGGGCACCATCGGGGAGATCAAAGGGGAAGACATCGCAAAGCTCAAATCGGAGGACATCGAGGCCCATCATCGCATTGTCGAGACACAATGGACGAATTTTTCGTCTTACCACGAACAGATGCTGGAGGAGGCTACGGAGGAGATCTTTTCACACCCTTACTTCGTCTCTGACGTCTTCGAGGAAGCTCTCCAGTCCTATACTCGAGCGATAAGAGAGCTGGGGAGCATTCAGGCAGCTATTCAAACGAACAATAGGACAGAATCATCAACGGGAAAATCATCATCTAGTAATCTAGAGAAGATCAAACTGCCTGACTTCGACGGGAAATATGGGAACTGGAAGAGCTTCCACGACATCTATGTCTCGCTCGTGCATAATCAGCCCTTCAGCGACATCGACAAGATGGTGAGGTTAAAGAATGCACTGAAGGGCAAGGCATCGGAACTCATCTCCAACATCGGACCTGAGGCAGCAAATTATCAATTTGTTTGGGCAAAGTTGGTCGCTCGCTATGAAAATCCAAGGCTCATCATGGCAGCTCATCTTAACAAAATTCTCAATCTTCGGGAGCTCAAGGAGAAGTCAGCGACAGGACTTCTCTTCATCATCGACACTGTCTCGGAGGCCCTAGAGGCCTTGAAAAATCTTGGAGCGCCAGTCGAGCATTGGGACATCATAGTGGCCCACATCGTGAGGAAAGTCATCGACACCAAAACCCGAGAGGATTGGGAAATGTCACTAGGGGATTCAACGAAACCTCCCGAGTTGAAGGTATTCATGGAGTTCCTCAAGGCCAGAGCGAGGGCCTTGGAGAACGTCGAACGTGATGAGGACGGAGGAGCATCAGGCAAGGGCTTTCAGAAGCCTAAGGCATCGGCCTCAGTTAATCAGGTGTCGTACGCGAAAAGNAAGGGGGATCGTCATCGAGATCATGGACAAAGTGGAAGTCATCATCGAGAACGCCGAGGGAAATCTGAAGGACCTCGAGAATCCAGAGGGAGACGAATCGGATCGCTCAGGAGACGTTCGCAGCGGTCTTGAAATTGAATCTAAAAGGAGGACGATAAGCCCGTGGCCCGTTAACTTTGAATACAAGGTTAAGAACCAGATGAGCCGCCTGTCAGTATTGACGGGCACCATCGGGTAGATCAAAAGGGAAGACATCGCAAAGCTGAAANCGAGGAGCATCATACTCTCATCCACAACGTTCCACAGATGTTGGCTAGGGTACGCTCTGAAGAGCAGGGCGCAGCTGCGCAGCAACAGAACACGAGCGGATACATTCAGAACCTCATCCCACAGCAGCCACTCATCAAGGCAGATCCTGTCAGCGTATCATCTGGTCCATCATCACGCCAAGACACAGCATCGCAAATCAAATCTTCGGTCAGGTCACTCATCGAGATGAAGAGGTCATCGACC
>NW_021680925.1:40065-42615 GCF_001412515.2 Diachasma alloeum
GGAGGTCATCATCAATCAGAGAAATACCACGTTGGACAACAACGCCATTCAAAACAACGGTGTATTGGAGATCTTCGACAATCAGAGAACCATCAGAACACTCATCAAGGGCATCATCAACAATCAGAGAAATACCAGGTCACTCATCAACGACAATCAGATCCACAACCATTAAAGCAGGTGGACACCATCAACGTTCTGGAAGCTCAACGAATTCCTCAGGGAACATCACAACTGGTAGTCTTGGCAACAGCTAGGGTCAACGCCCTCAATCATCAAGGATTCTCAAAGCCAGCAAGGATCCTCATCGACCAGGGTTCCGAAGTATCACTGATTTCAGAACGCTTGGTCAATCAATTGCGATTGGAACGAAAGTCATCATCACTGGTCATCATCGGCATCGGAGAAACATCATCGGGGAACACACGTGGGGTTGTGAAACTCGCCTTACAACCGAGACATGACCCTGCTGTGCAGATCATCGTGGAGACTCACATCCTGAGCAAGTTGACGGCGGAAATACCGCCATTCACTTGCAACACATCAACCCCACTTCAACTAAGAGGACTACAATTGGCAGATCCTCAATTCTTGAGACCTGGGGCCATCGACCTCATCATTGGAGCTGACGCCTATGGGAAAATCATCGGAGAGAAAATCATCAGGTTTGAGAAAACCGAACTTATTGCTCAGCAGACCATTTTTGGCTGGGTAGTATCGGGACCAGTTTGTTGTAACGACTGCGTAGCCAAATCATCCTTCAAAACATCAACGCAGACGGCGAATCAACAATTATTAGAACTCCTAAAAAAGTTCTGGCTCCAGGAGGAGCTACCGGATACATCATCAACAGTTGTCATGAGCAAAGCTGAAGCCGAATGCGAACAACACTTTATCGAGACTCATCAGAGGGATTCGTCGGGACGTTATGTCGTGCGTCTCCCCTTTAAATCATCACCAGCCGCCTTGGGAGATACAGCATCAACGGCCAAGAAACGGCTATCTAAGCTATTGGGAAAATTATCGTCAGATCCAGTCACTCATACCCTCTATAAGAAATTCATCGAAGAGTACGAGGCCCTGGACCACATGCAGCGAGCACCTTCAACTTCAGAACCAAAGCAGGTATATTACTTGCCTCATCATGGAGTGCTTAAACCAGACAGCACGACCACAAAATTGAGAGTGGTGTTCGACGCATCGCATCGCAGCTCATCAGGAGTGTCACTTAACGACATACTCCATCCAGGACCGAAGCTACAAGTAGACAGCTCCGACGTTCTTATCTGGTTACGTCGTCATCGTTTAGTATTTGGTGCGGACATTGTGAAAATGTTCCGCCAGATTCGTGTTCATCGAGACGATTGGGATTATCAACGGATCTTCTGGAAAGACGACGAAGGAAAACTCATCGACTTTCAACTGACGACAGTCACATACGGCACCAGCTGCGCACCTTGGCTATCTCTGAGGGTGCTGAAGCAGTTGGCCATCGACGAAGGCCATCGATTCCCGTTGGCCTTACCGACATTCATCAAGGGACGGTATGTTGACGACATATACGGAGGCGCGGAAACAGAAGAGCATCTGGAAAACATCATCAAGCAGCTCATCGAACTTTGCATGGCGGGCGGCATGCCCCTGCAAAAATGGTGCAGCAATGCACCACAAGCCCTAGAGCGACTCGGAATATCATCAGGATCAGCTCCAACCATCGAATTCGAGGAATCAACGGTGAAAGTGTTGGGACTATGCTGGCAGCCCCACACGGACACCTTCCATTATAAAGCAAAGACTTTCACCGAGGACACCATCACCAAGCGCGTAACCTTGTCCGAGATTGCGCAAATCTACGATCCATTGGGACTCATCGCGCCGGTGATCGTCACGGCAAAGATACTCATCCAGGAATTATGGCTGCTCAAACTTAACTGGGACGATCCACTTCCAGATGACTACAAGGATCGCTGGAAATCATTCAGAGAGCAACTTCAACACTTGAGCAGCCTATCAATACCACGTTGGCTACATCTATCGCCCGGTACATCGGAAATTCAACTTCATGGATTTGCGGACGCATCAAATCTGGCAATGGGCGCATCGGTCTATCTCCGTACATCCGCAGCGACATCGGGAACGTCTGTCACCTTGGTTTGTGCCAAGACCAAGGTGGCACCTCTCAAGAAGAAGACCATTCCAAGACTGGAGCTCACGGCAGCAGTCATGGTCACAGAACTCGTGGCTTATGTCAAAAGGGCTTTGGAATTGGACAACATCGAGATTTATCTATGGAGCGACTCATCGGTAGCCATCACCTGGATCAACGGGGACCCTGCCCGTTGGAAGGATTTCGTACAGAACAGGGTTCTTAAGATACGAGATACCCTGCCCTCTGCAACTTGGAGACACATCAATGGGAAGGAGAATCCGGCGGACTGCGCATCAAGGGGTCTCACCCCGAAACAACTGGCGGAGCACCATCTATGGTGGACACGGCCATCATAGCTTGTCCTGCCACCAGACCAATGGCTAGCATCATCAATGGATCTA
>NW_021680925.1:42662-54400 GCF_001412515.2 Diachasma alloeum
AGTGCCGGAAAATCATCGCAACTATTATCGAACATTAATCGCAAATCATCTTTCTTTGTTAAGTTGTATACAGTCCACTCGGAAATCATCTATTTATTAAACTCTGTGTTGTGTAATTTTCAGTGCATAGTAATTTGTTTATTAAAGAAAACTCATCAAATTACCTCCGGCAAATTATCAAACCGTTAATCCGAACCTCACTTTTCCTCCCGACCACCCGGCTCATCAAATCGTAATTGATTTCAAACAAATTGATAGATTGCAAATTCGTGAAGATAATGAGCCGATTTACCAACTAATTTATGCAAAAAAATATTGTTTGTTTTTTTTTTTTTGTATTGTTTATGAATTCATTTCTTCTTCGAAATCGTAAGATAGGAAATGAGTAAGAAACTAATAATTTTTATAATCAAAGTGATGATTCTGTGCAGAGAGTGATTTAAGTAACGTTGAGTATGTGTGATTTTCCCGATATATATGTACATAATATGTATATTTACGTAATTCAATTGGAAAATTTGATGATTGGAAGTAGCCGCATTTGTAACGTGGTCAGTGCCAAATCCGTAAACAAAATACTAGAATATCCTTAATCGAAATTCTTAATTCGAGGAGAAAAAGATTTTTTTTTCTCTTGACTAAATTATCATTGATTTATTTATTGATTTATTTATTATTGTTATTCCTTGGAGGTTTTTTTTTCTTTTGACTATTTTTTTCCTTTCACGAAACATGTCTTGTCGGGAAAAAGGAAAGCCTACACTGAGTCTACTTGGGAACAATTACTTCCTCAATTCGAATTTTAAAATATGTATCGCGATATGGACTTATCTTAATCCTAGACATGGTTGGTGATGACGGCCCTTGGAGTCAGGCTCGGCATCGCACAGGAAACGTCTTGTTGGGACTCCATTTTCGAAGAACTCATGTTTTTGTGTCCTTTGAATATTTCTCTGAAGGATGCGCAAGGGATGCTTGAATTTCACCCGGCGAAGTCTCATTGGTCGACGAGTTCTGCCTTTTCTGATGAAATTTCTCAGCTGCTGTTTCATTGGCGATGAGATATCAGCTGACTTTTCAGGGAATTCTTTGAGTATTTTCCCTATTCGTAGAACTGGAGGCCATCACGTTGATGATGAGGAAAGGACGGGAGGGAGTTGTGATGAGGTGCCCGTTCGATGAGACGGACTATTTAATTCCTTCTTCGCCCCCGGTGACTGCGATTTATCTCCTATTGTGATAAGTTGGAGAGATTTTTCGGAGATCTTTGATCTGTATGGGGAAGCTGGAGCTTGTAATTTGATGTTCATTAGCACGGTGTACCACTTTTCCGAGTTACTGGAGCTGTCAGCCATTTCTGCCATATTGATGGTTGTTAGAAGAGGCAACTTAAATCTGACTTTTCGCATTTTCTTCCTACGACGGATTCTCCAATATCTCATGGAATATTCAAATTTTGGTCCAGGTCGTGTGTCGCAGAATCTGTCACAGTACCTTCTAGACCTTCGAATGATGTTTTTATTTCTGATGATCAAGTTCTTGATGGAATTTTCCTGCAAATCTGGTGTCGACTATTTTGAAGACTCTGTTGTGGTGTTTAGTAGATGGGATGAAGTGTCTGATCTTTCTGTCACCCCCGGTACCTGGATGATATCTTTCATTTTGTTCCTAGAGTCATCATGGGCCAAGTTTTCTTGTTCGTTCAACCCCGATAACTTTGTACTGTCCTCTGAGTGATCGGAGTTACCTTGAAGATCGTCCCTTGAGAAGATCAGTAATGAGGATTGTTCCTCGAAATGAATTTTCTTCGGTGAAGTCGTGCGCTTCTGTTCTATAGGTCCCTTCCTGGAGCTGGACTCTGGATTTGATTTTGATGTGGATTGTGGCTGCTCTGTAGATGGATGCTGACTGGAATCTGCTGGATATTTTTTTTTTATGTGAGCCGGCGATGAATCTGGAGATATTTGAGGTGCAGCCTCTTTCCAAGTATTTGTTTCAGTCTCCATTACGAAGTCTTCCCCGAATTCTTTTGTTTCTGAGTATGCCTTGTCTTCATCAATTCATGCGTCTATTGACTCAGGTATGGATACTAATTCTCAACTTCTATCAGACACTGTGCTGTGAAGCTCTGGGCTCGTTTGCATTTGAAGTAGAAAATGTTGGAGGACATTTTGCGGAATTGGATCTTCATCATCAGGAGACGAGTTCCCCTCCAACGATGGACTCGGATGGAACACCAACCTGTGTTGAGGTTGACTTGTAGAAGAGTTTGGCCTTGAGTTGTAGTATTGTTCAACTGAACAATAACCATCGAGGGCTGCGAGCTCTTTTGAGATCTCGATAGCTGGTAGTGCAACCGTTCGTTGATACTCATCTGAATCAAGTATGTCTTCGACATATTCCAGAGTTGTAGCTCGGCTCTCACGAATCATATCCTTTACCCAATCAGTAGCGTAGACTTCGAATCGGACGATGGCTTCGTAGTTCAAGAACTTTTCAAATGACGTTTGAACTGACTCGGATTCACTTTCAAATTTACTCAGTCCTTTGTGAATCAGAAGTCTCAATTTGATCAAAAGACATTCCAGGGGTTCGCATGGAGACTTTTGCAAATTTCGAATTTCTTTGATATAGTGTGTGAAAGTGGATGGACCCTGGAATCTGCGGATCAGGATGTTCAGGATTTTTTTAGGAAAAATTCGGGCGAGGTTTATAGGATCCCAAGTTCTTAAGGAATTTTCATGATATTTAGAGAACTGCCCACTAACGGGTGAGTTACTAGTACATATAGCGCCATTCGCGCTGTTACACATGGTGATCGAAATTTGTTATTATTTCGAAATAAGATAGAAACTTAATGAATTTCAAAAATGCATTTTTTTGTAGTTTGATTGATTGGATTATTGAATTCTTCAAACTTTCAATTTTACCATTTTATAATTATTTAGATAATATTTTGAATTTCAGACAGAATTATTTCGATACAGACTTTTGATTAGTATTCAATATGAATGCTCGAAAAAGTCTTTGTATTCATTTAATTTGAGTGATCTAAATTTTTATAAGTCACAGGAAAAGTCCAAAATTGAAAAATCTAAGTTTATAATTCAAATTTGAAAGGAAGCGAAAATGTTGATAAACTAGACTTTTAAAAATTCTCAAATTGCTAATTATCAATAAAAATTGAGGAAAGAAAAAAAATTTTTTATTTCTAATGATTTTAAAGGAAAACTCGAATTTATTGAAATTTAAAATAAAGTTTCTCAATGCTAAAATCTTAATTTTAATTGAGAATGGGTTACGTGAATTTATGGGATGGGAGAGGAGAGAGATGGATGGTGGAATGGGAGANCCGAACGTGGGGAAGGGAGGGAGTAGAGACGGAATGATCAGAGGCTCAAACAGAGACCGGAAGCGAGGGTCCCCCTCATGCTCCCACTCAGTCTCGATCGCACGGAATGGTTTTTGGATTTAAGCTAAGTTACTGTATATAGGCATGTAAAAAAGTTAGATCATAAGTAGGTTTTTCAGCGTATGTAAACGTAAGTCATTATAACCCTAAGGGGAATCAATAAAGTACAATGAATTTATGGGAATTTAAATTTAAAGATAAGAGTATTGGAAACTTAGGCGTGTCCTACCGACTGCGCCATGAAATTTTAGCTGTTATGTCCGGAGAAAGATTTTAGCATCGAAAGGACATGTTTTAATTGTCACATTAAAATCAATGCTAAAATTATTAGATTTTATAATTATTGGACGGCGCAAAGTTTTATACTCTTACCTTTTTCTAAAATATAAAGGAAAAGGGTTTGATTTAGGGACAGAACTTGAGTTGAGACTAATTACTAATCAAGAAATTTGGAATTGTAATGTGAATCACATTTAAATTTAAATATATTTTGAATACCTATTCGGTTTAAAAAAACATAAGCGTGATTTTACAGAAATCTACGTAGTTAAAATTCCTACCCCTGGAATGATCTGAAAGATTCAAATTTGGGTTTTCAAATTTTGTTACTCACAATTCGGTCTTTTTTTTATAAATTAATCGATGTGTTTGTAGATCCCTGGGTAAATCCGTAATTTCCTCACCAGCAATTAGTCGTGCTAAAGGCTATTTTATGGATACTTTCACGGAAACACTTTCTTCTACTCGTTGATATTTTAATAAATTTTGAAAGTTGAATTTTAAGAGTTTAAGAGTTTGTTTCAGACTGTCCACAACGCGTCACAATGAACGAATTCCTTATTTGTAAGAAAAGTCACCACTCTCGATTAAAAAAATTTTATTCCCGGATAATCTCAATTGTTCATAACTTACTATTAATTCAGAACTATCCCGCGTAATCGAAGGAAGGATTGAAAAACCGGACCGATTAAATGAACTATTTCCACCAGAATTGTTACTGCTCCATCACTGCTTCAAGACTGACTAATTTTGATTTTTCTGACATTTTTATATGAATTTTGGGGTCACTTGTCACATGGGCTCCAATAAGTCCATTTTTAATTGGTGGAAAATGTCGTATTGTAGGATTCGAGGTGGTGGTAGATCGGAAAGTTAACGAATCAACTACGCGAGGCAACGGTTGCAAACTAGTAATTAGTTTATTGTTGTGATATGAATATGTACAGGATGAGACGGTAGTATGAATGTATATACAGGTGAGGTGGAGATGTCCACCGAGTGGCGAGAGCCACACGACTACTAAGCGGTAGCGATTGCGACACCTGGGAAGTGCGTATGTTCCTCAGGTGTGTGTGTATGAGAGCGGTGCGATACGCGTCTCAGTGTGGATGTAGCGAGCCGTTACAGTATGACTTTTCCCACTCTTTTGGTTTTTATGGGGAAGTAGTTCATTCGGTTTTTGGGGTTTCAATTCATCGGTTTTCAATCGTTCCTCCGGGTGCTAATCTTAGTATTGAGTAATTGGAGCATGCTGAGTGGGCTATTTCATCACTTTTGAACTCGATTCCAATGTCTTTGCTATTTTTACTCGAGTTTACGTGATGAAATGCACTCTATTTAGTTTACAATCGTTGATTTGTTTCTTGGTTATTATACATAAAATTATTTCAGCCTTAAATTTCTAGTATAAAATTTTAAACATTACAAAACAATTAATTTTTTTGCACTAATTATTCGTTGGTAGATATACATAATCCATCTTCAATGTATGAAAAATCTCATTCCAATACCCCGCGACTTTTAAAACTCATAGTAGTTTTCCCTTAACTGACCGCGCTTTTCTAGTTACCCACTCACTCTACAGTAGCGACCTATTGGTTGCGTATCGTTTGGCGCGGATTCCCTCAGGATGTGACCACTTAAGGGGTAACAGAACCAAATATTGACTGGCCGGTATGGTAGCACAGTGGGTTAGTAAAATAGACAGATTTTATAATAATACAATAGTCAAAAATTCACAATCAATAAAATTATTCATCTCACAACATGCATACAAATTTCAATTTCGAATAATCACATGAATTTACAATGCTTACATATGCTACTTCCATACAAAATTGTCTTCTCGTCAGAAGAATTGTATTTCCGGATGAACGAATCATAAATAGCACTCATATATATTATAGTAACGCATTAGATCACGGAACCAATTGCCATTGTTATAAGACTGTATGTTGTGATAATTATCTGGATAGCCTGGTATTTAGATAATTATAAAAAAATCGTCAACTATTGACTTAATTTTTACAGATTTTTTCTTCGAGCTTAAAATTATATTTAAAATCGAAATATATTCACGGTCTTTTTTGGTTTTGAAAGGATCGCATAAAAGCTTTCAGAACACGGAACGACAAGTCTATGTAAGTTACATAACCTTTCAGAATAGCAGAGTTTACGATAGCAACTGATAAACAGCACATTCGGCACTGCATTTTATACGAATTCCAACAAGGAAAAAATGCTTCTGAAGTACGGGAATCAATGTGTAGTGTTCTTGGTGCCACCGTTGTATCGTATGAAACGTGTAATTATTGGTACAGACGTTTTAGAAGTGGTGATTTCGATCTGAGTGACCAGCCGCGTCCTGGACAGCCTCGAAAGTTTACAGATGCAGAATTGCAAGCTCTACTGGATGAAGACTCAACGCAAATGCAACAAGAGCTTGCAGCTCAGTTAGGAGTCACCCGAACAGCTATTTCTAAGCGTTTGCGTCAAATGGGAAAAATCCAATAACTTAGAAGGTGGGTTCCACATGTGTTGACCGAACACAACCTAGGTCAATGTATGAACACGTGCCTTTCACTGTTTGCCCGGCAACAAAAAAAGGACTTCTTGTGGAGAATAGCGACGGGTGATGAAAAGTATATTTTTTACGAGAATCCCAAACGTAAAAAGCCGTGGGTAGATCTCGGACAATCCATCAAGTACATTAACGCCGAAACAAAACATCAACTTAAAGGAGATTCTCCTGTGTATCTAGTGGGACATGAAGGGTGTGCTTTATTACGACCTCCTGGAAACAGGTCAGATGGTAACTGCAGAACGCTACAGCTGACAACTGAACAAACTGAGTGAAAAACTTGATCGGAAAAGGCCATTTACTGGGCAAGGAAGCAGGCAAGTTATACTGCTGCATGACAATGCTCGATCTCACCAGGCAAGTCATACTGCTGCATGACAATGCTCGACCCTCTTAAACTTGGGATGGGAAGTTCTCCCGCACGCGGCATATTCACCAGACTTGGCCCCATCCGACTATCACTTGTTCCGGTGCATGTAGCACGCCTTACTGGATAAACAGTTTAAAACGCTGGATGATGTGCGTAAATTCTTCGATGACTTTATCGCCTCGAAGCCTGCAAGTTTCTTTCGCGACGGCATTCGAATGTTACCTGAGAGATGGCGCAAGTTCATAGAAAACGATGGACAATATTTCCAAGATTAAGTTGGTTGTTCTCAATTTTTTTATATTAAAGAAATTTACTGAAAAATCTAGAAAAATTAAGTCACACACTTAATACGTTACCACCTTATTCAGATCATGATTTTTATATTCATGAAATGGATTGTTTTTATATTGGCAAAATTCTCAGGCTCAGGATTGTTTAAATGAACGTACATGCGGTTTATTGAGAGAACAACTGGTTTATTTAATTATAAGACATGTTGAAAGGAAAAAAAGCCACAGGTGACATCTACAAACTAAATTACCACGTGGGGTCGATAAAGCCAAAAAATAATGAATGATACAGTAGATAATGTGGGAATTCACCATCCTTTCTGACACTCCCCCTTTAATTCATGCATTAGATTTTCATTTATTTCTTTTACATAAAAGAACGTATTTTATCTGATAGCTTTAATTAGTGTCTTTTATTAAATGCTAAATGCTTCTATTCTACTAAATGCTTCTATTCTCTCAATCTTACTATTTGCATCGAAATAAATACCGTACTCTGCAGTTCCCTTCAGGTACTTCAGAATCCTCTTCACTGCATTCCAGTGGGCCTAACGAGGATTCGCCGAATGCTGGCTCATATCATTAACTGCGAAGGCGATGTCTGGACGCGGTATCATTGATAAGTAGAGGATGCTCCCAACTGCTTCTCGGTAAGGAGTTCTTATCTGCTCTCCTTCTCTTTCTGGCTTCGCATGGAGTGTCAGATTTTGATGATAGTCTGCCGCAATGTTCACTGGGTTTGAATCTGTCATCTGGAACTTTTCCAGCACTTTCCTGGTGTAGTGGGCCTGAGGAGCGAAAATTGAGCCGTTGGGAAGTCGATTGAGCTGAATATCTAGGAACAGACTAAGAGGGTGTACTTTAATTTCAATTTGTCTCTCGAGGAAGTTCAATAATTCTTTGATTCTGGATATATCATCCAACCGTCGTAGAGTGCGCACGCTCAATTTGGAGCTCCAGATATTTTTGCTTTTCGCGGATTAAATTTTAATTTGTCTGTATAATTTCAAGTGGGGAAGTGGAGCAGGGAAGTCATAAAGTGCAACTAATTAATAATCTGAGTGGAGTTCCCTGAGCTGTGACTTTTATTGCGAATAATTTAGTGGCATCTGTTTTCTAACCCCTTTCTGGGTGAACACGCGGTGTACAAATCGCATTTTTTGTTCAGCAGTGGAGGATTGGAGGGGAGTTGTGCTTTCCTTTTTAAATCATATTTACTTTTCCTGTGGAAGTCCGACCTTGGTGCAACGTGTTATAACAAATAAATTAATAAATTAATTTAATTTTGTTGTACATAGACTATAACTACCAGAGAGTTCTACTCTTGCTCAGTGTAGTATATGGGTTGCTCCTTTTCACGTTGCGCCATCTGTTCCTTTACCGACAGTATTAATACTGAACTGTTGATGAGTGGTTTCACTCCTTATCGACTGTGGTGATATGCTGTGTTTGGGTAATCAGCTGTCTTTGTGATGAGGAGCGTTTAGCATGTGTGCCACTGTTTAAGTGTAGCGGTGCTTTGTTTACCTGATTTAATTCTTCCATAATCATCTGTCATACTAGTGTCTCTGTAATTAAATCTTCATTATGGCTGGGAATGAGGTGTTAGAAAAACGTTTTGAAGATGTAATCAGAATTTTGGAGAGTCAAAATAACGTCATGTTGGAGATTCGAGCAGATTTTGCTAAGTCCTCGGCTTGTCTGGAGCAGCACAACAGAAGAATTAGTAGTGCTGAATTGAGAATTGCTGATAACTCGCAGCCGATTGAGGCAATTGAGATGGAGAATAAATATCTGAAGGAGGATGTGGATGACTCGTCTATCCAGATTGAGTTATGTAAACAGAGACATCTTAAAAATGGAATCGAGATTGTTGGTGTTCCATTGAAGGTGAAGGAAAGTATTGAGCAATTAGTCATCAATCTACTCAAACTGCTGGAGATGGACATTGATGAGAAAGAAATTAATACGTGTTTTCGTGCGGGTAGTTCATCCAGGACCCTAAGCAATGGTGAGATAAGTCATCCTCCTATTTATCTAGATCTTGTGCGTGAGTGTATTAAAGCCAAGATCTTGGAGAAGCTTAAAATCAGGGGAAGAGCTCTCTCTAGTGTTGAACTAGGCTTCACTGATGTGGCGATCTCAATAATTTATATTAATGAACGTCTTACGCCTTATATGAAACAAATCCTCACTGAAAGTCGTAAAGCCAAAAAAGAGGGTCTGTTGAAATATGTGTGGATTAGAAATGGCATGATCCATGGTAGGGTTGATGATGGGACCCCAGTATTAACGTTCCTGCATAAGGGAGATGTTGTGGATGCTATTGCACCAGCTGAGTCTGAGGGGAGTTGATGATGATGATGAGGAGGGCGTTGATGAGGCGGTGGCTGATGGAACGACTAATCGTAAGGACTCGAATGCTGAATCACAGGAGGATTACTCAACGGCTGTGGATGCTGGTCCATCTGATCTTCCAGTTAAAGTTGACAAAAGGTCAAAATCGAATCAATTGGAGAAGCTGGCTGCGGATAAACATCGCCAGGATAAGGGTCAAAATACTCGTGCTTCGGCTAGGGCTAAAAATGGACAATATAAGAAATAGCAATTAGGGATTACTGATGATGTGATAAACAATTACTTGAACATTGAAAATTTATATATATGTCATTTACATTGCCAATCGCTTCCCGCACATCATGCGGATTTAATCACTTTGCTCGAGGGTAGGAATTATCACATCATCGGTCTCTCGGAATCTTGGCTCAAGCCACATCATAGTGATGATTTTGTATGTTTTCCAGGGTTTCAAATATTTCGCAATGACAGGACGGGCAAGGGAGGTGGTGGAGTGGCTATGTACGTTAGGGAGGATCTCAGTGTACGGATAGTTGCTTCCTCGGAGGGAGAATTCTCAGGTAATTCTGAGTATTTAACGGCTGAGATTTTTGGTAATAATTTAAGTTTTTAGTGAGTGTGGTCTATCGTGCACCGCATTTCAAGTATCCCAATGATTTCTGTGAGTCACAGTCTAGATTGTCCCCGTCATATAGTCTGGTTGTTGTTATGGGTGATTTCAATTTAGATTTGAATGGAAATAAAGCAAATGGTGAGCTGACCAATGATAATAGATATATGAGACGGGTTGCCAAAGAACTCAACTTTGATATTGTTCCTTTTAAGTGTACTCATCATGTAGGTGACTCTCCCTCCTGGATTGACATTTTTCTGATTAGTGATCTCAGTAAGATAGTTAATACTAGTCAGTCAAGTAATTCCATCTCCAATCACGACCTCATTGAAATTGAACTTATGACTAAAATGCCTAAACCTGATCCCCGTGTTATTGATTATAGAGATTTAAAGAATATGGACAGAGTGAATTTTCTGGATGATTTATCATTATGTGACTGGGGTAGTTTTTATAAGTTTGACTCTATTGACCGTAAAATTGAATTCCTTAATGAGTCGATCATGAGTACATTGGATAATCATGCTCCATTGATACAAGTGACAGTTAAGAAAAGAGCTGCCCCGTGGCTCACTGATGTTATTAAAGCTGAGATGAGGAAACGTGATGCCGTACGGGCTAAAGCGCGTCGCACCTTGGACCCCTCACTAATGACTGAATTTAGGGCGTTAAGGGATTGTGTTAAAAAATTAGTATCAACAGCCAAAGGTACGTACTACAGGGTGAGATTCGAGAGTACTAGCTGCTCCAAAACTCTCTGGTCTGAATTGGGTTCTCTAGGGATTGGTAGGGTGAAGAATAACTCGAGTATTGAGCTATCGGTTGGGTTGGATGATTTGGCAGGATATTTTGGTTCAATCTGCAACCCTGATAGGGATAGTACAATGTTATGTAATATTAGAGAATCTAATCTGGAAATACCTCTTGGTAATGTATTTTCTTTGGTGAACATCACTTGTGACGAAATTTCAGACGAATTCGTCACCTGCGGAACTCCAGGGTATTTATGTATAGAAAGAGAGAGAGAGAGAGAGAGAGAGAGAGAGAGAGAGAGAGAGAGAGAGAGAGAGAGAGAGAGAAAAATTTTATAAACCGTTACTTTTTTGTCGATATAAAAATATATACGGAGAATTAGAGCTACCTGTACCTTAACTCTACTTCAGAGCTACCTTAAGTTCGGAAAACTACTTAAATTGATTACCTATCGCGTGAATCGATTCCCTAAAATTTTAGAACAATATTCATTAAATAACTTCATTAAACAAACCAGATATTTTGCAGATTTTTTTTTTTCGAGTCATTTTTGTTGAGTTAAAGTTTAGTAATTTTGAGATTTCCCTACGTAAATTCGGTTAAGGATCAGGATATCACCGTGGGATATTTGGCCAAGATAATGAGCTACCCAGTGTTTCCTGTAACCCTTTTGGTTTGTCGATAGAGTGAGTACATAGGTCGAGTTGAAATGCTTGCGCTCCCTTGAGCGAGAGTGTTAGGGCTTTCAGTTGGAAGGCCGTGGAGACGATTGCCCAGTCGTCGAAACGGATCGCCATTGGGCTTTTAGTTTAGTTAAGTTTGCGTTTGAGTTTTCGTTGGTAAAGTCCTAATTCCTCTCCGGAGAGTGCCCTCTGTAGATAAGCTACCTTATTCCGATCGTAGATGGAGTGAAGATCCGCTCAGCCATCTCAGTTTCACGTTGAGTTAAAGTAATTTCAGTTTTGTTCAGTTAAAATAATCAGAATCAATTCTAGGAAAATTTAAATTTAAATCTTTAAATATTTCGCGCACAATTACCCCGGGAATCGATAGTTCGCGTCTCCGGCACTCGAGTCAGCACC
>NW_021680925.1:55020-57823 GCF_001412515.2 Diachasma alloeum
GTCCACGAATCCACCCCTCTCTCCACGACCCGCACACTGAGCAGCCGAGTAAATCCCGTACCCTCGTAATCCACATTTCTGCGTATGGTTTGCGATATGTTTCTTGTCGTTATTGGATTTTTGGGGACGATCAGTATTTAGTTTTAAGAAAATACGGTTCCGTTTGCGGTTAGTCGATTCCGCGGTGCTAAAAATCGGCTGGCGTCCTAAATACACGAAATAAGGATTGGATGAGCTGCTGATTGTTCCCGAAGTCCAGTGTTAGCGTTATGGTTTTTGGCGTTTCAGACTTGTCGGATTACGAGAACGAAGGTAATGAGTTGGCCGTGTTTGGATAATCGAGACTTCTGGGTTAGGGTTTATTGAGTATTTGTTGAGGCCAAAGAAAAATCATTACAAATGGCGCCCAACGTGGGGCCCTCCTTAAAAGGAGACCAGTTATCCGAGCTACCTCTTCCGATTGAAAATTTTAATGGGTTAAGGTTTTTAGGTAGAATTGCGTAATTTCCGTAATTCTGATAAGTTTTGAAATTTTTGGAAAAATTCAATAGTTAAAAATCCTTGCCAACGAGACCCCCCCCATTACTGTAAATTCGAATAGAGAGACATGGGACCATGTGATATAAGCTCCCTAATTTTGCTATCTTTTTTTTTCTCGGTGAGAAATTTGCTACCTGTGGAATTATCGTGTTAAAATCGATAAATTCCTGCTACCTGAAAAATTTTGTCGTTCTCTGCTACCTAAAATTTCTCGAGGATGAGTCATACCCTCGAGACAAATAAAATTTCTCAAGGATGAGTCATACCTTCGCGGAAAATAAAATTCCTCGATGATGGGTCATCGGGCCGAAGTCGCTGTTGCTACCTTACGTAATATCGTACGATAGCTTAGCTCCACCTCTCCCTCACATCATATGAAGGGGTAATACAAGAGTAGGGGTAAGCCCCTGGCGAGTCCCTATCTTGATGTATAAGGAAATTCATGCGAGGGTAGGGGAACTACTCCTACTCACGGACTGCCGTTACGTAACTTCTGGGCCTCGTTACTCCCGGAGCTACCTCCGACGCTCACTTTGAATAGAATCGTCAACCAGTCAACACGTTAGTAGCTTCAGAGCGTATTACTCTACTCGCGAGTGTAGTGCGAAGTTGCCGTAACGTAAGTCTGCTGATGATAATTCAGTATTTATAACATTGTGGTTCTAATTCAACACTTAGTTTCAGTGAAAATTAAGGGAGTATAATTTATTTAAATATTTCTGCTTGATTGTCGCTAATTACGCTACCTATATTCTAGTATTGCTTGGCAAGTGCTTCACGCTACCTTTTCGAATTTACTAAGGCTTTCACTGACTTCTTTATCTGCTACCTCTTTCTTACAAATTCCTCCGTGGAGATTAGCCAAAGCTAACTTTCCATTGATTTTTATTTCATTTCACTAATTGAATTTCGCTACCTTTAGCTTCCTCCCATAATAATTGCTACCTTTTCCGGGAACGAGAAATTACCATTATTATTAGTATTATTATTATTTCTCCGTCGATTCCAATCGAATTCAGATCGATAAAATTTCGCTACCTATCGTTACTTTTCACAATTTTCATTCGCTACCTATTCTTGTTACTTCGCGAATTTGTTTTTTGACACCTCGCCATCTTGAGTGATTAATCTGTTATTTCGCTACTTTTTTTTTTATTATTGTCTTTTCCGACTCGGTACCTTTAGTTAATTCGGGAAATGACGGACTCAGCGAAAGAGTCAGACGCGGAAAAAAAGAAGGTAAAGGGGGGAGGCAAAAAGAAACCACAAACGCTATCTACTGAAGAGGTTACTCCCACCACCTCTGCTACCTCAGACGCCAACCCTATACCAACCATCAGTGTCGAGAATATCGATGGTCACAATATCGGAGCCCCCCCAAAGCTACCTCAGTTTCCACTGTTCCTCCCCCCGGGACGACAGAGGAATCCCCGATACCTCAGCTACCTGCTCAAGCGACTCAGGAGAGTCAAACCGATCCAAAAGATACCTTACTAAAAGTACCGGCTCCCTCGAAGGTCGTGAAACCTAGGGCTAGTCGGAAGAAAGTCAAGGTTACCGACCTCGGTACCGATAGCGATACGCATGGAGTTTCGGGAGTAGATGATGATAATCAATCTAGCGCTTCCAGTTATCAGGGTGAGAGCGAAGCCGCTATCCCTGAAGTAGTTATCCCCGGAAATCGAAACCGGGCTCCGAACGAAACCGCAATTAAAAATCAAATTCAGCTCCCTGGCGAACAAAATACCTTTCAACAAGTGTGGAACTCGCTACCTCGACAAAACGTTCCCACTTCTGCTCCATCAAATACGACCCCTGCATTCGGTGCAGCAAACGCTACCTACGGTTCAGTCCCTCATAGGGCTACCTATATGGCTGACGCAGGAATCGGCCTGAATCAGCCACATGCTACCTATGTAAACTCAAACCGAAGCCATTATGGTTCGCGTCAAGCTCTCTATGACCAGAATGAGCTCCCTCCTAGGCGAAGAATCCAACCGTTGTATCGGGATTACGAAGGATTCGAGGATGAGTATGGGTATCAATCCAACCGCCCGCTCTCTCCCTCAGCTCTCTTGAATATTATGAGACGCTGGAATATCAAATTCGGTGGATACCGTCATGAAGATGTCGAAGACTTCATCAGCCGAATCGATGAAGGCGTGAATTTTATTTCCGCGCCCGAGGACCTCGTATTAAAGGCGATCCCATTTTTTCTTGAGGGACCCGCTCTGGTATGGTATCGAGGACTCGGTGATGTAGG
>NW_021680925.1:59106-61752 GCF_001412515.2 Diachasma alloeum
TATTAAAGGCGATCCCATTTTTTCTTGAGGGACCCGCTCTGGTATGGTATCGAGGACTCGGTGATGTAGGGACTAGCTGGCAGGAAATGCAAGAAAAGCTTCGAACCTACTTTGCGGACGCCGAATACCAAATTGCGCTCCGTAATGAAATTACTGCCCGTACTATGGGAGAGTACGAACGAGTTAGGGACTACTTTGCGTGCATGAAAGGGCTGTTCCAGAGGACCAGACCCCCATGGCCCGAAACCGAACGAGTCCGCTATGCTCACTGGAACTTATTGTTCAGATACAAGGCTCAAATTCTCGAACTCCCCGCGACCGTAGAACTACTAGAGAGCAAAGTTACAATGTACGAAAAGATTCTGGAGAGCGAAGGTCAGCGTAGACCACCTCCACGGCCAGAGGAATCACTCTGTCCTAGTTTTGCGTACCGTCCCGCTCAAGCTACCTCCAAGCTATCCACGCGCCGTGGGTGGAACTCCAATAAAACATTTAAAACCTACGTGTTGGGTGAAGTACCCAGTGATGAAGCTCCCTACTCCGAACAAGATGACGTTGGTTATGAAGAGAAGGAAATCCTGGATGTAGCCATGGAATCGCGACGTAAGACATTCGGGCGTAATCCCCAACTATCTTCTCGTCAAGTCCCTTTCAGAACTTTCACTCGAAAATCGCTACCTTCTCCGCAGGGATCTCCCCAACCAACAGCTTCTCAACCGTTAACGTCGCATCAGCTACCTTCTCAGTCGTGGCCCTATCGACAGTTACCTTTGCAACAGTTACCTTCTCCGCCATGGTCCTACCAACAGCTACCCTCTCAGCAGCTACCTAATCAGGCTAGACAGCTGGGACATGCTCCCTCAGATGGTATCACTCCACCTACGTCTCAAGTCCCCCAACCCGCGCAGATCTGCCAAGCGGAAGAAGTTGAAGAAAATTCAGCGAATGACCTTGCAAATCCACTATCCGGACTCCTGATGGGAGAAATATTTTGTTGGAATTGTGGTAAAGTTGGGCACCGACATCGAGATTGTACTGGCCCTCGTCGATATTTCTGCTACAAATGTGGCAAGTCGGGTGTTTCCTCGACTAACTGCACACATTGTGCATCTGCTACCTCTCAGAATCAAGGGGGGAACTCGGGAAACGCTCACTGAGACGTCATTCGCCGGTACAGACGTCTCTTCCGGTAAAAACCCCGGCACCAGTCAAGTTACCTCATCAAGCTCCCTCATGTTGCAGATTATGCGCCATCGAAAGTCGACTACCTTTGAGTGAACGCTACCTGGAACAAACACTACCTAAACCAGTTGAACTCACTCAGACGGGGACGAATCCCAAAGATTTGACTGCCCCAGAAGAACTACCTAACGAAGACATTCTCGCTAACGCTACCTCAGACAATAAGCCGCTATCTTTCCGTATTGAGATCGAAATCTGTGGAAAAACAATCCATGCTTTAGTAGATTCCGGTGCTTCAAGGACCTTCGCTGGCCCAGCCGGCATCAAGCTATTTAATCAGGCTAAGCTACCTTCGTTACCTGTACCTCCAAAACGCATTATCTGCGCCGCGAGTCAAGTGGAACATGTAGATTCCATGACAAAATTCGATGGAAAACTCGGGGGACGCACGATCACTGCCTCAGCGTACCTCTTTCCAAAGCTAGCGGAAGACTTCATATTAGGCCTAGATTTCCTGCTCGCCGCGCGAATTGTTATTGATTTTTTCCATCAAGCCTGGTTCTATCGGGATAAACCCGAGGAACGGTTCCCTTTCACACCGGTCGAGAGTGCCAATCGAGTAATCATGTGTTGCGGGCTCCGTACGTTAGAAAACGACGAAACCGCGCGTCTTCAAGATGTTCTCGATCAGAATATCCCGCCGCCTCCAACAGGCGCATTCGGGGTTACCTCTCTTACGTCGCACCACATTGACGTCGGTGACAGTCAGCCGATCGCTCAGAGACCTTATCACGTTACGCCAAAGTTAAGGGACGTCATGTGGAAGGAGGTAGATACCATGTTAGAGACGGACATAATTGAACCGTCCAAAAGTGACTGGTCCAGCCCCGTGGTCATGGTGAAGAAACCGAATGGGAAATATCGTTTTTGTATCGATTTCCGCAAGGTTAACGCGGTAACCAAGCGCGATGCTTATCCCATTCCAAATATGTCTGGCATACTGGACGAATTGCGACAAGCTCACTACATAACTACCTTAGATTTAAGCCAGGCATATTTTCAGATACCTTTAGCTCCCTCATCTCGCGAAATAATCGCTTTCGTAGTCCCCGGACGAGGACTCTTTCAGTTCAAGCGTATGCCTTTCGGACTCATTAACGCTCCAGCTACCTTCCAATGACTAATCGATCAAGTTATCGGGATTTCGATGTATCCGAATGTATTCGTATACCTCGATGACATAATTATCGTTACTCGTACCTTTGAGGAGCACCTCGTCTGGCTGGAGAAGGTCCTCCAGAAATTGAAAGAAGCTAACTTAGTCGTGAATCGCGAGAAAAGTCATTTCTGTCGCTCTCAAGTACGCTACCTTGGTTTCCTTGTGAATAGTGCCGGGTTACAAATCGATCCCGAAAAAGTCGATCCGGTGCTGAATTATCCCGCGCCAAAGAACTTGAAACAGCT
>NW_021680925.1:64621-83880 GCF_001412515.2 Diachasma alloeum
GTCTCCCCCAGACTCCCCACCACTATGCAACAGGCCCGAGCGGACACACGCGATAGTCGCCATTAGAGTATCCACCCAGACGACTAAGAGTGAGGTACGAGTCGATCTAGCTCCCCGAACCAGTTCTCTTTCGAGGTAATTATCGAGGCCCCGTGATCCAAATTCAGTCAAAATCAACGCTCCAGACCATGGTAAGTACTCGTGTACTTATTTAGGAGTGACTAAAAGTGAAATAGTGCGGTTTTTCGGTAAAGCAGTTGGACCACGCGGAATGGCGAGGCTACCTCTCGGAATGACGCCAACACCGATACTCATGGTTTGAAGGGTAGGAAATCCTTCAAACAAACCCAAATGCTCCCTGGAAGCTACCTGAAATTATCTAGTTAATAATTAGGCTACCTGAATAAATCAAAATATTAATAATGCTACCTACCATAACGTTTATGCAAAAATTCAGGCTTTATGCGTCTCGCTACGGCGATTGATGCCATTCGCTACCTACTTCATTGCTACCTTTTTGCTTGCTACCTTTTCTCGCTCTCTCTACGTAATTATTCTATGCTACTTATTTCTTTATATTTCTCCGACTCACAGGAGTTTCGGAGGAAAAATGATGCTACCTTTTTTGTGCGTTTTAATGCTCTCTAGCGTTCGTTGAGTTTTGGATTCCGGTTGGGCATGGGGACGCTATCTTTTAGTTATCTTTACTTTATGGTTGGAATCCAGAACAATAAAATTATCTAAGCTCTTTTACGTTCATGAATAAGCTACCTATTATTTTGGAAATTATTGGAGACCGTAAGCTACCTATTTTCATGGAGAAAACCTCCATTTCCGGGTTAGAAACGCTCCTTTCCGGTAAATCAGCCACGTGGCTGATTCAAGCTCCCTAGCTCATTTTTGCTACCTTTTCGGTGAATGAGATTCCCGATTTTAATGGGTTACAAATGGCATAAGAATTAAGTAAACCATTACAAAGGCGCTCCATAATTCGTAATTCGATTAATTACAGTCGAAAATAAGAAAAATTAGTACCTTTTCGTGAGCTCTCCTTTTTTTTTATTTCGCGTAGTTACCTCATCCGTTCTCTCTCTCGCACGTACGCTACCTTCCTGTAGTCTCTCTCTCTCTCGGATTCGTGTTCCCCTCGTGGACAATACCTTTGCTTCTCTCTATCAGCTTTGGATTGGGATCGCTTTCTTTTTCATACTTAAAATTATTATTCGCATCTTTCGAGTCCTTTTGGAGTTTAATGGATCATTTCAGAGTATTTAAAATTATTTTGAGTCACATTCACGTAATTTTGTGTTTGTACGAATTTACAATTTTGTATTAATATCGGCAATAGCGAAACACGTCAGTACAATTGTGTTTATTATTCAATGTCGACCTTACTTATCCCGTTTGGAATTTAAGACATTGGTTTATTGGTTTCTCGATCGATGATTGGTTTTGTTAATTGATGTTCTCGTCCACGAATCCACCCCTCTCTCCACGACCCGCACACTGAGCANTTAATTGATGTTCTCGTCCACGAATCCACCCCTCTCTCCACGACCCACACACTGAGCAGCCGAGTAAATCCCGTACCCTCGTAATCCACATTTCTGCGTATGGTTTGCGGTATGTTTCTTGTCGTTATTGGATTTTTGGGGACAATCAGTATTTAGTTTTAAGAAAATACGGTTCCGTTTACGGTTTGTCGATTCCGCGTTGCTAAAAATCGGCTGGCATCCTAAAAATACACGAAATAAGGATTGGATGAGCTGCTGATTGTTCCCGAAGTCCAGTGTTAGCGTTATGGTTTTTGGCGTTTCAGACTTGTCGGATTACGAGAACGAAGGTAATGAGTTGGCCGTGTTTGGATAATCGAGACTTCTGGGTTAGGGTTTATTGAGTATTTGTTGAGGCCAAAGAAAAATCATTACACACTCTAGCAGATATTGAAAAAGCCCTAAACTTCTCCAATTCTAAGGCGGCTGGCCCGGACTTATTGTCTCCTACTATTGTAAAAATCTCCTTCCCAATCATTGCCAGACCTCTCTTGCATATTTTTAATTTTTCGATCCGATTTTGCATTTTTCCATCGTTATGGAAAGATGCTATGATTCGTCCCATTCCCAAAAGCAAGAATCCCAAGGAATGTGCCGATTATCGTCCGATTGCCCTGACATGCTTTCTCTCAAAAATATTTGAGAAAATTGTTTCATTGCAGATGATTAAATTTTTGGAGACGAATAACAAGTTAGATCTTTATCAGTCAGGTTTTAGGGTGGGGATGAGTACACAGACTGCGCTCCTTATTGTTATTGATGACGTCAAGTTAGCTATTGAGAGTAAAATGATATCGGTTTTAGTACTTTTCGACTTTACGAAGGCTTTTGACATGGTGGAACATGCCATTTTGTTGTGCAAACTTGAGGAGTTCGGTTTTTCTGCTCAGACCTGTAATTGGATCAGATCATATTTATCTGGGATACGTCAGTGTGTTTTGGGTGATAACGGCTCTAAATCTAAATGGATATCAGTTACCAGGGGAGTGCCGCAAGGAACTATTTTTGGGCCATTATTTTTTATATGTTTCAGTCATGGTCTTTGTTCTAGTCTTACATATTGTCAACATATTAGTTATGCTGATGATCTTCAAATTTATCTGCATTGTTTGCCCAATGATATTGAAATGGCAGTGAGTTTAGTAAATGAGGACATTTCCAAGATTTGGAAATGGACGCTGGATAACAAACTAGTCTTAAATGAGAAGAAGACTCAGGCTCTGTTAATAGGTTCTAATAAGTACACTCATTCAGTAGATGTGGCTCAAGTGCCTAAAATTAAAGTTAATGGAGAGGATATTCAGTTCTCTACGGTAGTTAAAAATCTTGGTGTACTTATTGATCATAAGCTTCAATGGAAGGAGCAACTATTGTCCATTTTTGGTAAAGCGCTAGGTACTCTTAATAAACTCAAAAGGGTTAAATCTTGTCTTCCTATTAATTTGAGAATTCATCTTGTTAAGGCATTGATTTTTCCCTTCGTCGATTATGGAAATCTCCTACTCACTGGTTGTAATGTTGAGACTGACTTAAAGTTAAAAAAGATATTGAATAGTTGTATTAGATTTGTTTATGATCTTAAAAGAGATGTGAGTATTTCCATATATTATGATCGATTGAGGTGGCTGATGCCTTTTTATAGACGGCAATACTTTTTAGGGAAATTGATGTACAAAATTCTCCATTGCAACAGGCCCTCTTATCTTGCCGATAGATTTACGTATAAATTTGTAGATGAATGTAGACTACGGAAGTCATCCATGTTGGACCTGAAAATTGGTAATTCTCGAACAAATAATGGCTGTGCTGCTTTCTCAGTATATGGTGCTAAATTCTGGAATGAGATTCCTTCGCATATTAGAGAGATGTCGAATATTGGCGTTTTTAGTTATGCCCTTTTTGAGTTCCTGATAGATAAACAGAGAGAGTCTATTTTTATTCCAGCTAGTTAAACATAAACATTAATTACTCTATTACTTGGTGGTTCTTCCTTTATGAGGTATTGTTTTGTTAAATGACTGTGATTAATTAAATTATGGACCTCGTGATGATATTTGCTATTATTCCCTGTCTCCTTTTTTTTATATACTCTTCGATGTTGGATGTTGGAAAGAGAAAAAAGAAAAAAAAAAAGAATATATATATATAATAATAATAATTTATCAACAAATCAATAATCAAAATAAATAAATAATCTAACCAAACAAATTATTAAATAAATAAATAAATAAATGAATCACTGAATAAATAATTAATTATATATGAAATAATGAATTAATTAAGGATTGAATAAAGAAATAATAAACTTGAATATAACAGACTAATCACCAATAAATACTAAAAAGAATCTGTATTTTTCGATGTAATATTAGGTTGCCCTTAGGGGATTTATGTATCTCAGGGCATCAATAAAAGCATATAATAATAATAATAATTCTATTCTCGTTCTTGGACGCAATCAGACCATTATCCACGTATATGGTCAGGAAAATTTGATTCTCTCCATCTTTATCTGAAGATTTGAACACGCAGGGTTCGACATTGGTGCATATCATTTAGAATTTCTGGAGACACTGAACAAATGATGTTTGTTCCAGTATCTTGGAGATTGTTTAAGCCCGTATAGGCTTCGTTGAAGGCGACATACTCTGAACGATCCATCTGAGAATCCTTCTGGCTGCTTCATGAACACTACGTCGTCGAGATGTCCGTTTCAGAACGCTGTCTTCACATCAAAGTGACGGGTGAACATCTTATTGAGAGCAACCTGGGCCAATATCATCCTGATGGCTTCGAAGCTGACGACTGGGCTGAAGGTTTCAGAATAGTCGAATCCAGCTTTCGGCTGGCATCTTTCTACCACTAACCTGGCCTTGGGTCTTTCGGGTCCATTAGGATTCTCTTTTAGTTTGAACACCTAGCGATTTTTCAGGATATTGGCTCCAATTGGCTTCTCCACCAAGATCCAAGTACTATTCTTTTTGAGAGCTTCGATCTCTTCCTCCATCGCCTCCCTCCGTTTGACAACATCAGGAGATCTCTGTGCCTCAGTGTACGTTGCTGGTTCACCTATCGTGGTGATCAATAAATTTTCCTCTCGGTCCTCATTGTCATGCATCGCTTTTCCTTGTATTCTCAGCTCGTATTTCTCCGGAGGTTCTCCCTCGAACGATGAATACAATTGGTTGAGTAGAATTTCTGAAGTCCCTGGGGATGAACTGTAGTCATCTGACATCCGTCGTGATCTAAAATCTCTGCCCACCATTGTTGGTATGTCGGATATTGTACTGTTGTATTATACTGTTTGGCGAGTCGTCCTTTCACTGGACTTCAGTTGTGTTTCACTGGTCTCGAGGCCATCTTTTTATGTCTTGATAGGATCAGCAGACTCCCTCTCATTGAATATTGCATCAACGTGAACTTCTACCTTCCTGTTTTGAGGAAGCCAAACTCTGTAACCCTTAGTCTCCTCATCGTATCCTACGAAGATGCCCTTCTTGGCCGTCTTATCTCATTTCTTACGTTTTTGTTTGGGGATGTCAATGTAGACCTCTGCCCCAAATTTTCTGAGTGTTTTCACATCGGCTTGCTGTCCGTTTCAAAGCTCATATGGTGTTTTGCCCGTTTGTGTGCTCGTACCAGTTCGATTCAGTGTGTAGACCGTGGCATTCACCGCTTCTGCCCAGAAACTACGTTGCAACTTGGAAGAGCGGAGCATTGCTCTCGCTGCTTCGACGACTGTTCGATTTTCACATTCTATCTTTCCGTTCTGCTCTGGAGTGTACACAGACTTCTGATGCTTTATCCCTCTGTTTTCTAGGATATCCTTCATGTCTTTGTTGACAAACTTAATCTGTCCTCAGAGTGTTCACTGTCTTCTTCGTTTTTTTTTCCATCCGCATCAGGAAATTTTGGAAGTATTTAGTTGTTTAATTTTTGCTTTTCAGAAAATACACATAACGATAATGTAAAAAATGGTCTTTGATTAGGAGAAAATATCTGGCTTCCCCAATCGATGTCGTCTCCATGAATCCAGATAAGTCTGCGTGTACTATTTGACCCACTTCTATCGTCTTTGATTGGCTTGGCGGATGTGATCTACGATGCATTTTTTCAAGTATGCAAGGCTCACAAAACTTTTTTCTCCAGAAGTTTTTATTTGCAACGAGTTTAAAATGGCCTTGGTGTGGGCGAAGCTCTGATGGGCAAATCTTTCATGTCAGGTCTTCAGGGTGCATAGGAGTTTTGGTGATGATTCCTTGGTTGTTTTGATAGCCTTGGAGTTTTCCGGTTGTGGCACCACCTTCAGTCGCGATTTATAGAGATTTTTTTCTCTATCTCCTACTGCTTCAATTTGTTCTCCCCTCCTAAACCAGCAGGTTGTTCTTGTTGATGTCTCTCGCAGTCCTGTATCCGAAGCTGCTCCCTATGAGAAAAGGTCAAATTTTATGTTCGGGACATACCAGACATTTTTTAGATGTTTCGGTTGCCAATTCTGTCCGTCGTAAGCCAAGGTATTATTTTCCCTTTCAGCTTCTGCTAGAACTCCTCTCCCGTTACTAATCGAGATTGTTATTGGTTTCTGCAGCTTCCGCAGATTAACAAACCACGCTCTCTCTGTGCTGTCATGTGGTTGGTCGCTCCCGAGTCGAGGTACCAGTCATCCGTAAGAGTCTCCGATGATGGTGTTGTTAATGAGATAGCTTGTGAGATGAAGGCGCCGCCTCTGAGTCCGGCGGACCTCGATGAAGAGGATTTCTTATGACCCTCGTACTTCTCAGACGATTCCCTTAGTTTCGTCCTGCACTTTTTTTCCCAGTGCCCCTTTACTCCACAATAGCGGCAGGCGCCAGGTTTCTTTTCAGAGCCTCGATCCCTTCTCTTCGGCTCTTGAGGTCCCTTGCCGGCAGCTTTGACAGTCAGTGCACCTACAGTGTCCTGTTTTTCATGTGCTTCCTGTCTCTTCTCCTCTGTAGTGAGTCTGGAAATCAGGTTAGCCAGGGTTCGTTCGTTTGGAGCTGCAGACTCCCAAGCTGTGCGAAAATGATCAGAGTTATGTGGGAGGGTCAGCAAGATTTTTATCATTATCGCGCTACTTGAAATTGACTCACCCAGTGCCTTCAGACGATAGGCAAGATCCTGTACTTTCACTTTATGGGTAATCATGCCGTCCGCTGGGTCCTTCTTGCTTTCATACCATTCCTGTAGCAGCATATGGATGTTGGTCTCGGTTTCGCTCTCGTACGTACTCTTTAGAGTTTCCCACATTCAACAGTGGTTGTACATGACGTCACGTGAAGTATTGTTTCTGGACTCAGTGTATTTGCGATAAATTTCTGAGCTTTCTCATCGAGTTTCTTCCATATGGCCATTTGTGTGCTGTACTCCGTGACGGCACTATTTCCAGCAACTGCAGCTGGTGAACCGATTCTTCTTCTATTGCTGCTTTCCCTGGGATTGATGGTGTTGTGTCTATTTCTGGAGAAAATAAAAAATAACACATGATAATTATGTGAAATATTTGATAGAAAAAATCAATCGACTTTGATCTTTCTATCCAAATTATTTTATTCAGATATTTTCGGAAAAATTCTTAAAATAAATTAAGTTAAAAAATTTGTGTTATTGAAATATTTTTCTTTTTGAGCTCGTACTTCTCCATAGAAAAAATCTTTATTCAATAAGACTTTACGCTGAATAATAATCGTTTCCTTTTGAGATACATTCAATTATATGAAATAAAACATTTTCCGTCCCGGTGGGTGCAAAGTTACATTTCCCTTCCGTTTCGCGGGAGGGAACTCTGACTTTTCGCCTACGCCGAGACGGAAAATCGTGTTCTAACCACGGGAAGTAAAATAAAGGACGCTCAGCCGCGTGCTTACCAACCTCGCCTTCGGCTCAGCTGGTAATTGCACTGGCGGCTGAGGATTCTTTATTTTCCCTCCCTAGGTTAGAAATATACTAATCCCAAGTCAAGTCACATTTATTGATCGCAAGAATGGCAATATTCAGTTTTATTTTCCTACTAAAATAATGTTTAGTAGATAAATTTTTCACATTCATGCATTGATAGAAAATTTCTATGTAGCAGATGATTATATCAATAGGTAATTTGAAATTCATTCCCCTTAATGAAACCGATCTTTAGATGGAGTTTTTGGAAAATTTCCGTCATCGTTTATTTTGTTACAACATATTCCATTTACGGTAATTAGGTAGAATAGCACCTCCTACTCATCCTGGATACTGATAGGTAAATATTAACTTTTTTATATTGAACTTGAAGTAATTTGACGTATATTTGGTCGGAACCTAGTTGCAATAAATGAATTTAACCTCCTTTGAGCCATCACACGTAATAACATGGATGCTCATGTAGTTGTACGGGACTTCCCTTTCTGCGCTTTCCCTTCTAAAAGCAATTTATGAAATTTCAATTATGAGGTGTACATATAAATTCAACGTGTAGTGAAGCACTTATTTTTCAAAGTATCAAGCTTCACCAGCACTTAGCATGACCCAGGGTTCGCGATGGGGACGCAGCTTGTATGAACCCCACACAGGCCAAAATTTGACCCAGTCACCCCCTTCAAGTTATTTACCTAATTGAGTCCGACTCAATTTTTTTCCTGATTTCAATTTCTATTTATATTGGATGACAAAATAATTCAACTTACTCGAAAAATTCGTTGGAGTCGCTATATTACCCCATTACCCCATTTACATATGATCTATAGAGTTTCCTCGGCTCAAATTTTCTAGGTTTTTTTGTTTGATCTTCTTAATGAAAAGAAAATTATATTAGAATGAAAAAAAAACTTAGAAAATTTGAGCCGAAAAAACTCTATAAAAAGTATCTCAATAGAATTAATTGTATCAAAAAATCGAATTCATTCCCTTTTTCTAGACAATATTTGTTTTGATCATTTCAATATGTCACGTCATAACGACGTACGAAAATTATAATTAATTCCAACTTTTGGAAATGATAATAATTTCAGAAATTAAAAAAATATCATATTTGAATACCAATGGAATCATACGATTCCATTCCCAGTCCCACCATTGTCCAATGCTTCGCTCACCTCGCCTCACTCTTTACACCTAACTACGCATCTTACATACTCCCTCTTCCCCGCGCTCGTTGCGCCGCGAAACCTTTCACGCGCGCAATCTCGGTTAGTAACGGGAGAGGGGTTCTAGCAGAAGCTGAAAGGGAAAATAATACCTTGGCTTACGACGGACAGAATTGGCAACCCTAATAAGATGCGTGTCTTCCCAGCCAACCTACCCCCTCTCTCTAAAGAGTGCAATCAGCACTCAACCACACCTTATTCCCCATCCGCATACAATTAAAAATTCGTGTATGTCTTGTAACGAGATTTTCTCGTTACGGGTTGAAATCCCCTTAAAAAGTTACGTGAACTCTAAAATTGAGACATGAAGTGACATCTAGAGGCGGCTGAAACACCCGCGACTGGATGAGAAGAGCCACAAACCGATGAAAAACCTAAGGCATAGCGGTTATGGGTGAAACCGCGACCCCTGGAGGTCTGGAGGGCGTTACTAGACTATCGCCGTATTAGAATTCGCCCAGCATGTGCTAGGGGAAACGGAGCCGACGTGCAGGCTGTCCAACTGGGCGATTCCATAGGCTATGTCAGAGTAGACTAGGTTCCAACGGCCAGGTGAGAGGACTGGTGCCCCCGGGATCCCGTCGGGTTGATTGGTGGGGATAGGATAACGGAATGACCTATCGTCGCTGAGATATCCAGACTAGGGGGAGAAGGCCCTAGTAAGATTCTGAGTTAAACGAACGCGGACGCTCGAACGGGGAAGTCGAAAGGATTTCTTCGAGATATACTGTGGTGTTGGCTTGAAAGATGGCCAAGGGAATGGTGGGCGAATAGCTCAGCGCAGCCAGGTGCATAAGTGATCATAGCGAACGTAGGGGGATGCTTCTGCATCCCCCACAAACGGAAAAAAGTGTTATTTCGGAACTCTTAGTGACGACATTGTTGTTTCCGGCGTTATGCGGCTCGGTGAAACAAATGACGAGCGCATGGGCTCGTGGGTCTGGAGTAGAGATCGTCCTCCTGTCGACCCGACCATGTGCCGACATTCGAGTACCCGGAGACGGTGACGTGCGATGACCGAAGCGGTAACTGGTGGCCGAGAGTGTGGGTGGTCGTGAAGTGGGTAACAGGGTTCCACTTTGGTCGGATCAGCCTCTCGGCGTCCCAGGCTCTGAGGAGTCCCGGCTGATTCGCATTTAATTCTGAAAACCCTCNAGATCAGTCTCTGGGCGTCCCAGGCTCTGAGGAGTCCCGGCTGATTTGCAATTGACTCTGAAACACTCCCGAATCGAAATACTCGGGAGGAAAAAGCCTACTGAGAGAGTGAAAAACCGTCCAGGACGAGTGTAAATTCAATTTGCATGGATGATTAGGCCGTGAGGCTTAATTTCCAGCCTGGAATAGTGGTTGGTGACGTTTGGAATAGGATACTCCTGGTGGACCTCGCCCACTCTACCTTGTCACAGTGCTGCTAGCTGGGCAACCCTTTGCTCAGCCACAGAAGTCCTCTGAGTGGACGAGTTTGCCTCAGAGGCCGGTTTTCGTCGAACCTCCCGTGAAGGTTCGGCTGGCGCCCGATTATTGAGCGATAGCGACGGCATAAAAAGTAGTTTGGATTTTTCCTGGGTGAACAACCCGGGAAAATATCCTTACAAAATAGCGCCCGACGTGGGGCCACGCCAATGGAGTAGAAAGGAAACCCTGAAAATATGGGTAAGTGGAAATTGTCGTACAGATAATACGAGGAGAATCGAGGAATTGATTCCCCTCAAATGTAACGAATTTTATTTATTCCTTGACAAGGGAAAATAGAATTCGAAATGCACGAAATTTTTGTCGTGGGGAGATTTTCTCANGCGCCCGACGTGGGGCCACGCCAATGGAGTAGAAAGGAAACCCTGAAAATATGGGTAAGTGGAAATTGTCGTACAGATAATACGAGGAGAATCGAGGAATTGATTCCCCTCAAATGTAACGAATTTTATTTATTCCTTGACAAGGGAAAATAGAATTCGAAATGCACGAAATTTTTGTCGTGGGGAGATTTTCTCAGAAACTCGATGTTTTGTCTCCTCGACACCCGGGGGGGATCACCTTGGGAGGTCAAGTTCGTTTTCCCCGACGAAAATTCGAAAGTATCGATTTTTCGCTTGGGAGGGGGTATTCCGGCTGCTCTGAGTGCTGTTCTCCTCGCCACCCGAGGGAGGATGGTTTCAGGTGCGGGGCATTTCCTTTCTTCGACCGGAAAATCGCAGGAAGCGGGTGAAAACAGTAAGAATTCTGAAAAACGAAATTTTCCTCTTATAAATGTGCAAAAATGCTGAAAGATGCATTTAGCGACGCCCGGTAAAGAAGACTATTCTGAAAAGAATAGCATTACCGACTGCAGGTGTCGGAGGTACGCTTTCCGCCCATTTCGGCTTTGCTGATGGCGATAGACAAGGAGGATGGTGAAATTTCCTCACCTGCGTTTAAGCCTCTAGAGGCGGTGTCTCAGGTTATAGAGATTACCACGACAGCTCCGTCTCCAGTCGCAGAAGCAACTCGGGCGAAAACCCCGAATGATAAGGACGCCTTGGCGAGGAGTTTGGCGGCCATACTGGTGGAGCACCCCGAGTTGATGGCAACGATGCTTGCACAGTTGCCATAGTTCAACCCGGGGCCCTCCACGTCGGCTGTGCCGCCACCTCCTCCCCAAGGGCAAATGGAAGTCGAGGACGAAAAATCCTCCCACGCGTGGGTCACGAAGCACGGGCGAAAATCCCGTGACCCGACCTCGAGGACGAGGAACTCCCCTGCAGCCCCAGCGCTGGTCCCTGAGGCCAAGGAGAGGAGCTCCAAAGCCGAGGGGAAACTGCCGAAAGGCAGGAAGGCGAAGAGGGAGGAGACGCCAGGGCGGAAAAACCCTGAGAGGAGAGACCCGGATGCTGAGGCGAGGGAGGTGTATGCCCAGGTACTTCAGCACGGAGGGGAGGGAGCCACAGAGGCAGTTGGGGTGCAAATCCCCAAACATAAGGCCTCTGAAGACGAGAGGATGGTCCAGGAATCTCCACTCGTCGACAGCACCCCCGGTGTAGAGGAGACCCGCAGAGTGGCCAAGCAGCTCCCAATTCCCGCACGCCTGTGCTGGAATTGCAGGAAGTAGGGGCATGAGAGCAGAGATTGTCCTGCCCCGTATCGGCTGCACTGCAGGAAGTGCGGAATTCCGTGCCCCGGGCCGTATTGCAAGTCCTGTACTGAAAAGTCCAGAACATCCCCAGGGCCGACCTGAGAAAGCTGCAAAAGCAGCTCAAGACGGAGAGGAGGGCCGAAGTAGCAGAAAGTGTCGCCCCGCCCCCCGCAGAAACCGCCTCACGCACACCCAGGAGCAGGGCCGAGACACGTCCCCAGCCGAGGCGAAGGGAAGGCCCCAATTACGTGGTGCAGGGAGAAAGACTCCCAACTCCAGCCGAGAGGGTTGAGAGACACCCCGCAGGACAAACCCGGGAGTGGAGAGTCAGGCCCTGCAAACTCCGAAGGAAGGAGAGAAGAAACCTGGAGCGAGCTGCGAAGCTCGCACTCCAGGAGGAGGCAGACAAGGAGGGTGCAATCCCCTCTGAAGCTAAAGGAAAGACAGAAGAGGAGGCCATGGAGGAATGCCCCTAGGCAAGTGGGGTGGAAAACCCCACGGATGATTTTTTTGGGCAATTTTGTTTCCCAAAAATGTACGAAAGTCCTCGGTTTGCAAAATGACCAGGATGAAGATACGTCGGAATGCCCACGAAAGTGTACAACCGACGAAGTGTTATCCGAAACAAAACAGTGGAATGAGGTAATATAAAATAACGTCGAATACTCGTGAATTAAACTTCACGTATAAACGACGAATGTGGACAACTGGGGCGCAGCGTCAGCACTTTGCGCCCCGACGCCTGGCCTTCGCGCGCGCTGGGAGACGTCACCCGATGCCTCGCAGGTGTGCGACGAAGAACAACGACCTGATGCAATCGAATTACACGGGTGCATAAAAGACTGGTGAATTCATTGCCTCAGGGCCAGTTATTCGACGAGTCTTGAATTAACTTTTTATACTTTGTGACGCATTTCTTACCTCTGCGGAAGATAATAGATACGCAGCCCTCAGCGACCCAAACGACAAACCAAAAGTTAAGCGCCAGAACGTATGAAACGTTCACCAAAATCGAAGACGAAATCAAACGAGCGATAAAACAAACAACGATGAGAGAGCGATCGCCGACAGCTCAGATCAACCGCGGAGGCGGCTGGGTTCCACAAAATCCGCTTTCAATAAAAATTACCCTGAAATGACTGGGTTCCTTATTACTAATAAATGATAAGAAAATTCAGACTTTCGGGGAGAAATATTATTTAATCAATTTCTCGAAAATTCCAGTATCAAAATGTGAATCATTTATCTAATTAATTAAACCCCGTTATTTTCGGATTATTTCTCTTTCCGTTATGCTCTAAATCACAATCAGAAAATCACAAAATTCATACACCGATCTAATGACTCGATATAAAATCAATTCCCTCAACGTCATCCGTCAACTAATAAAATGCTAGTCAAAGATAATATAAAGAAAGTCAATAAATGGGAAAATCTATCAAGAAGTCAAAAAAATAAAGTAACTAACCGGGTTACTGCAAGGTTTAAGGTCACGACAAAGGAATCGATAAGAAGAACAACGAAAACTGTTGCGAGAAAAATAATTCAAAATTGTAGTCTGATTCTCAAACGACGCGATTCGGATTACCACGAGAAATACTAATAACAATTACCAGAGCCGGTGAATCTGCCTAACGCAAGGTCACGGCTACACGATACAACAGGAAAATCAAGCATCGGCAAAGACGCTGTGATTCCAAATCACGTCGATATTTCCTTCACTGTTCTGCAATGAGAAAATTCTAAATCAAAGAAATGAAGTAATATACGAACAGCGATAATGCGAAAATTCCCTGAAGCTGACAAATTGCCCCGAGAATTCCACTTTGGATATCCGAATTTGTTCCAAAGTGAATGCGAAACGAGAGTTGCTACTTACAACCAATATTTGAAACACTGAGTTTCAATCGGAAGATTCCGACAAATATTTCCAGAAAACACGTAAATTAATAAAATAAAAGGTTCACTGAATTTTACCCGAAACCGTTAGAATGCTCCGCTGAGCGAGAAGCTAGATCTCGTCAAAATCCGAAAGCCAAAAATCTAATGGCGTCATTCGCCATGGACGAAAACCGTTTGTCCAAAAGGAAGCTAATTTAACGAGATCCTGCTCTCTATTACAATCAATGAATTAACGATTAATTAGATCCACCGCTCACCAGAACTGATGGAGTCTCAGCAACAAATTCTCCGGAAAAAATTAGGACTCCCAATAATCGTCAACTAAAGATGTCGGAGACAACGAGAATTCGGGCTTCGGAACACGGTAATAATTTTTATAATTAACGAAAAACTTGCGAACTGTCAGTCTCGCCACCCAAACGAGAAGTAATCTCCTCGGCACGCTCGATGGCACATTTCCTCGATTGCCGAAAATCCAGCCCTCTCATTGGCTGTTACTTTCACCGAAGAGACTTTTGATTGGAGAGTGATGACGACGTCAACTCTCTCTCCACCGTAATCCACACCGGACAACCACGTGATTTCTAATTTTCCCTCCAAATCCACAGGGATAAAACCAAGCGATAAAAATGTAGTTCCAACTACTCACAAACCGCATAATGATAAATAACCCTTAATTTATGTTTCGGGTCCTTTAACAATCGACCGAAAATATTATTTTCGCCTAGATTCATTCGGTGCTCGAGCTCTCCAATTCTCCAGTAGCTGGCGCCGCGACACGGCCAACCTACGTACTCCTCAACCGGCGGGGATATTCAAACTCCAGATCCACCCTAGACTCCGCAGAACCGTTGCTCCGAGACCCAATTTCAGCATCTAAATTCTTGCATCTCATCCCAGTCCTCGTTTAGGCTCATCCAGATCCCCCGATGTGCTCCGATGAACGGTGGAGTGGAATGATTCAATACAAACAAAAAAAATACTCAATAAATAGCTGAACAAAAATCTAGATTTTGACTCTCGCTTCGCTTTCGCAGTGACTTCTCGTCTGGATGTTTAAATGAAACCGCAGAACGGTCGAAAGACAAAAATAATACGTTACAACTTATACTCGCCTGATACCTACAGTATCAATCCGAGTACTTATTTGTTTAATAAATGGTAAACTAATCACATAAGTTCTATTTCCAATAAAGATAATTATTTCTACTGTCTAATCGCGTGTAATCAATCCCTACATCGAACCCAACCGCTCGGGTCCATAACATATTTGGTGGTAGCGTAATTTTGGGAAGACGGAGGCCTGATCAACCACTCTAATTACACAGTGATAGAGAACGAGATATTATCTGAGGAATTGGACTACTTGGGGGTAGTCTGGCCAACACGTGTAATAACCCTTTTCATCGCGGGAGCGAGAAGATTACCTGTGAGGTAAGCAAGCCGAAGATTTTTTCATGGACCTTTCATCGAGGGGGGAGCAGATGATCATTGTGTTATCAACGGAAACCTACCCTACTACCTTCGAGTAAAAAAAGAGATAGTACAGTGGAAAACCTACCCTACTACCTACGAGTAAAAAAAGGGCTAGTACGACGGAAAGCTATCCTAGCAAGAAGGGATAGTGCTGAGATAGTAGCTACACAGGTAAGATTATTTTATTTTTGGCCAAGGGATGAATAATCGATATGTCAACTACAGGAGCTAATGGTAGTCGACAAGAAAGTGATTTTGATTCTTACTCCCTCTTTGCGCGGGGAGTAAGGAGAAATCTCTTTCATACGGATGGGGAGATTGACAGGAATGTTAACCTGCGTCGAGGATATACCCAATCTTTGCATCAGAGCATGTTAGCCGCCAATCAGCGACAGGTACGGGTTGAGGTTCACCAGGAAGCTGAGGACGAGTTACCGGACGAGTTGCTTAGGGCTGGGCTAGCTAATAGTACGTAAAGAAATAAAGGGAGAATCTCGAATTCCCCAAATAATGTACGTCTTCGCCCTGTAAATCCTTCACAAAATGTGCCTGGGAATCCCTTCGATGACATCGAGGAAATTCAGGAGGAGGAAGAAGGAGCAGGGGAGACTAATGAAACACCTGAACAGCCATTTTCTACACGAAGCAACGTCTTCTTTCAGACGGGGGCACTTGGAGCAGGGGGTTTTATTCCAAATCGGAATCTTGAGGATGGGCGTCGTGAGACCATGCAACTCGACATAGAAAAATCGGGGGGAGGAGCGACCGTCTAGACGTCTTGATCATCTCAGNGAGACCAACGAAACACCTGAACAGCCATTTTTTACACCAAGCAACGTCTTCTTTCAGGCGGGGGCACTTGGAGCAGGGGATTTTATTCCAAATCGGAATCCTGAGGATGGGCGTAGTGAGACCATGCAACCCGACGTAGAAAAATCGGGGGAGGAGCGACCGCCTAGAAGTCTTGATCATCTCAGAGGGAAAATAGTCGATTTGCATGAAAAAGTTACGAGTCTGGAGATGGGAAACAGGAGAAGAGAGGAAAAGATGCGGCAACTCCTGGAATCTGAGCGTCTTCGTCGGGAGGAGGCAGAAAGAGAGAGAAATGACGTCAGAGATCTGCTAGCAGACGCCTGGGTGGAGCAAAATGTTCAGAATAATCGGGAGGCCATACGGACGCATCTCGATTTGAAGGGCGCACTGCAGATGGTTCGCAATTTCGGAGGAGAAAATTCAGACAAATTGGACGCCTTCTTGAAATCAGTTGACAGCGCCAGGAAGCTAATCTATCCGGAGCTTCAGGATCTCCTATTGGAGGGGATTCTAGGTAGTAAATTGGAGGGCAGCGCCATAAAACAAATGAAATATAGGACAACAGGAAATATAGGAGGAACAGTAACGTCATTTGAGCTATAAAAAACTGAATTAGAGTCACTTTTTGGGAAAGCAAAGAGTCTCTTGGGGCTTCAGGTGTCGTTTAGTAAATTGCAACAGAGAGAAAACGAAGATGTTACCAAATATGTGGCTCGAACGGAGAAGGTCACTTTAGATTTCCTAAACGACCTACTGAGTCTTCACAGTGAGTTCAGTGAGCGCGAGAAACAAGTCTCGAAAACGCTGATGTGGACGCTTGCAAAATTTATGTTCGAACAAGGATTACGTGGGCAATTGCAGATTCTGGTAGGAGCTCATAATTTTAAAACTCTTCATGATGCTTGTGTGGGAGCCATTGAGCTGGAGAAAACTATATCTGGCACGCACAAAGGGAAAAATGGAGGTATTACAGTGACACAGAAGAACTTCACCGGAGGAAACCGAAATTCTCTGGGTAGACTATCAACTGGAAAATGTTTTACCTGCGGACAACCGGGACATCAGTCGAAGGAATGTCGTNGGACATGTCGTAATAACGAGCAGCGTAAGTCAACATTACCAGTTGCGTCAGAAAGACGCAGCGTCAACGCTTTCGAGACTGTTTGTAAATACTGCAGATATGCAGGTTACAAGGCTACGGACTGTCGTAAATTGAAGAAAAGATTGGGGATACCAAGTTCGCAAAAAATTCCATCAGAATTTACTAATTGCAAAGATGGTATGGCCTCGACATTCAAACACAATAAAGCGGCCGGCAGCAATAATAACAGCTTTGCAAAAAAGAAAAGTGAGAAAGCTGACGCTGATAAAGTACTTCCAGTAGGGGCCTGTCAGGTGATGATGGTGAAACCTTCGGAGAAGGGGAGGAAATCTTCAAGGAAAACTAAAGGGCAGATGATAAAACCAGCAAAATCTGCTGAGATTAAAACGCAGATTTTACTCAATGCAGCAGAATTGAAGGAGCCTACTTTGTTCCTGGTTGATTCTGGAGCGAAAGCATCTCTCGTGCGGAGAGATAAGCTGAATGATGATGTTGAAATCTCTCCGGGAAATCGAGTGCTGAGAGGGATCTCCAATCAGGATGTCGCAACCTTGGGGGAGGCGGTTCTATACCTGAAAATAGGGAAAAAGTACCTGGGACGTGTGTTTCAAGTGGTATCTGAAACTTTCCCTTGCATCGGGGGAATCTTGGGCGAAGATTTTTTGTCTTCACCTAGCCTAGAGGTGGAAACTATTCATGGGAAGGCTTTGATCATCAATGGATATCCTTTCGACCTGTTCCAGGACAGAGAGCCCACAAAAATAGAAGCTAGGAGTGAGGTATTACTTTAAGTACCCACACGTAGCAGAAATACGGGTATTGTTCGGAAGAAACAGGTGGCAAAAGAAGTTTTTATGGGAGAATGCCTGGCGAAAGCAGTAAACGGTCAGGCAATAGTCTGCATTATCAATACGAATGAAAATAATGTTTTTGTCGATTTGCCGACGGTGAAACTTGAGCCTTTGCCATCGAAAGAAATCATTATGATGCTGAATAGTTCAAAAAGGTGCGAGGTAAGAGATCGCATTAAATTGCTGCATGAGAATTTGAGAATTGATCATCTGAACAGGGAGGAGAAGGAGTCTCTTTTGGAAATTTTGGAGAAATACAATTCTATCGTTCAATTGCCGGGGGATTCTCCGGGAGTGACTGATCATCTAGAACATGAAATTCCATTAAAACCTGGCACTGCGCCCATCAACGCGAGACCTCATCGGTTACCGGAGGCGCAGATGGGAGAAGTTGACCGTCAGGTCAAAGAGATGCTGCAAAATGGCGTCGTACGACCTAGTAAAAGCCAGTGGAATGCACCTCTACTCGTTGTGCCGAAAAAGATGGATGCTTCGGGAAAGGTGAAATTTCGTGTGGTCGTCGATTTTCGACGTTTGAATGACGTCACGATTGGTGATTCATTTCCATTGCCCAATATTACTGACATTTTGGATCGTTTGGGTAATGCGAAATATTTCTCAACTCTGGATTTGGCCTCGGGTTTTCATCAAATATCCATAAAGGAAGAGGATAAATGCAAGACTGATTTCTCTACACCCTACGGGCATTATGAATTCAACAGATTGCCTTTTGGGGTTAAGAGCGGCCCTGCGACATTCCAGAGGTTGAGAGAGGTTCGTCTTAGCTGGAGTTCAGGGAATCCGGTGTTTTGTCTATCTCGATGAAATCTTGATTTTTGGACCAGATCTACTGGAGCATAATAAGAGGCTGAGGGAGGTCCTGCAGCGCCTGAGGGATGCAAACCTGAGACTTCAACCTGACAAGTGCAATTTCTTGAGGAGAGAAGTTGTGTACCTGGGTCATATCATCACCAAAGATGGGATCAAGGCCGATCCTAGTAAAATAGAAGCAGTGTCGAATTTTCCGGAGCCCCAGAGCGAAAAGGAAATAATGTCCTTCTTGGGTCTGGCGGGCTATTACCGGAAATTCATCAAGGACTTTTCCAAAATCGCAAAACCTTTGTCTAATCTGCTACGAACGGATGTAACCTGGGCCTGGGAACGTGTTTGAGAGCCTGAAATCAGCTCTGATTACAGCGCCAATCCTGCAATATCCAGATTTCCAGAGGCCATTTCTGCTAACTACAGATGCATCAAACAAGGCTGTAGGAGCTGTGTTGTCACAGGGGGAGATCGGCAAGGATCTGCCAATTG
>NW_021680925.1:84230-87444 GCF_001412515.2 Diachasma alloeum
GAGAGAGATTACGTGCAGCTCATCAGGAGGCGAAAGAGACCCTTGACAAGGTGAAAGGGCGATCAAAAATCCAGTATGATAAAGATGCAGAGCCAATGGAGTTTAAAGTTGGCGACAAGGTTCTCCTGAAAAATGATGTTCTGCGACGCGGAAGATCAAAGAAGTTGACACAGCCCTGGATCGGTCCCTACGAAATTGTCGAGAGGAAATTGGACGTTAACTACGTAATTCGAAGCGGAAACAAGCAAAAGAGGCAGAGAGTCCACGTCAACCGACTACGACCCTTTATAGAGGCATGACTATATGGTCCCCTGCCTCGGACGATACAACCCTTCGAAGACCTGAAATTTTCTTATCTAAGGGATAAGGGATTTTTCATGGAAAAAACAGAATTGTCCTTACAATGCGTTTATTCAATTAAACCATTAGTTGCAAGGTACAGTCACAGCACCGAAACAATTAGCGGAGTGTCGCGTGTGCCAGTTCCATCCCAGGAAGAAGAAGCCTGGATAATCCCAAAGATATTGACTGCAGAGGGGACATTTCGTTTCACTGTTGTCCAGAAATTGGGGTACGTGCCATGGCTGAAGAACTAGAGTTTCATCGAAGAGACGACGGAGATTAAAGATATCTTCCACGCCAGTCTCGATGTCAGAGCGAACTGGGAGATCCCCAAGGACGTTCAGATCCTTTCAACTGAAATTTCTCCATCGCCTGACTTGCTGCTTGAACTCCAGATTCACGTGTCCAGGATAATGGGGGAATCTAGTGCACTGAAACAACCAAAAAGTAGGGGAAAATTAGAAGAAATAGAGACTTGGGAAGTCAAGGAGAGGCAGGAGAATAAAAGAGTGGAACAGGTATTCGGACTTACCAGGTATTCAAACATGAATTCATCCACAGAATGCTTCAAATGCGGATGCTTCCTGACGGAGTATCTTGGTCGAGAAACGGGGGGTCCGAGTCGATCCCACACACTTTTCCTGACGGGTCGTCTCGTTGAGCCCTTGAACCGAAATGTCTCCACGGGCGATCCAGTAGAAGGCGCAGCACGGGTTCCAGGATGGTTGCTGGAGCGCAATGGGCAGGCACGAGAAAAATGTCCAAGCTTGTCACACTTGAAGCATCTTTTTGGAGCTTCGGGAGCGGTTGATGATAGGCGAGGTCCTACTCGATGCGATCTCTTGCAGATCCCACAGTTAGAGGACGTTCCACACGCGGCGAAAGGACACTTTCGGAAAACATGTCCGGCTGTTCCACACTTGAGGCACTTTGCTGGATTCATCTTGGTGATTTGGTGTATTGTAACCTTTTCACTCAAAATTTTGGAGAGGACTGTGACTAACTGGGGGCGACAGGCACTTTTATATCAAAGGGTGCAACGTCGACAAATATGGCCGCCGTCAAGTCAACGTCGACATCAACGTCACCTGAGGTCATCGTCCGGCTCGAGTTCAAGAATTTGTGATTTCGCAAAAGCACGGAAGCCGATGAATTTTGCAATGTCCATAATGCTGATGCTGGGAAGCATGGCATCTGAAATAAGGGGGGAGGGGCATGTGGTGGAAAAGTTCATTCATACTCCTGGAATTTATTTTGAACCTGTCGGAAGATTGTATCTGAGTAATCAGGTATGGAGCATACTGCATCTACAGATGTATCACCCTGGATGTTGAGGGCTGATCAGGTTCGTCGACATCTTTACCTGGCAAAAAAACTCTGTCGAAGGGCAGGGAAAGGTGGAGAGAATTTTAAACTCATCGTGGAACAGTGGATTGAGGACTTTGCGGAGACAAAAGATGTCATTCTTGGGATGCTGAGTTCCACTGATTCAAGCAAGAAATGCAGAAGGCTCATAGATGGTCTAGGGACCGTTGCTAAATCATTATTCGGTACTATGGATGCTCAAGATACACAGTTAATTGATGAAAGACTCAAACGGCTGGAGGATGGTGTCGAAGGGACTTTCAGGACTTCAGCAAAACAACTGGAGATAATTAACTCGACACTCTATCAGCTGAGTCATGCGGAGGAAATGATAAAAAAGAACGAGGGAATCTTAATGCAGTCCATGAAGGAGGCTGTGAGTGAAGTAAATCATGAGAACACGATAATAATGAATAATATCAACGTGGACGAACATCTCATGATACTGGAAGCAATCTACACTGGAGTACTCAGGGATGCTGCGAAGATCAAGAAGAGGACGGTTTAGTCACCCTCTTTTAAACAGCGAAGTTATCAAAGGGTTTAAGTTTCCCCTTTGAGCTCGAAGTAGGCAGGGTGTATCAACTACAGGAGGAACTATCCACCGTCAGTGTACATGCATTTGGCTTGAAAATTATTACCATGGTAGAAATACCACTCGTTGACTTCCAAGCGTTCGACGTTTTGCTGACGCATGGGATTCTTGAGCGGACAACGAACGGCTACCACTCATACTTGGAGGCGAGGAATGAACTTCTGGAGGGACACAGCAGTTCGTGCCAATGACCGAGGGACAATTAAATCGCTGTAAACAAATTCGAGGACAATACTTATGCACTGAGTCGTTGGCAATACAGAAGGTGAAAAACACGAGTCCGTGCGAGGTGCAAATGTTTATGAATCCGGAGAAGATGCCCAATACTTGTGTGGTGAAACACCTCCAGCTTCAAGGGCTCACCCTTATAAAAATAAGAAAGGACAACGCATGGTTCTACGCGGCTCCGGAACCTGAGGGAATAGTAGTCACCTGCGGTGACAAGGAAGAACGGGATATTCTGGAGGACTCAGGAATCCTGCGAGTCAAAGATTCCTGTGAGATAATTGCTTCTGACTTCACTATAAGAGGCCGGAAGTCACATGAAGTGACATACAATGCTCATGTTCATCCAAAGTTGAACTTGACGTTGGATGACGTCACTATCACTCAACTAGAGCAACGAAAATTCAACCTGAGCGACGTCCAGCTGACCAATGTTGTCGGAAACATGAGGGCTTCACGTACAGCTGGAAGCTGAGAAGGAAGACCTCAATCTTGTGAGAAAGAAATTCGACCATCGAGAGTTCCTCACACACCCTTCATCGATATTCACCGGAGTGATGGTGATTCTAGCAATCATCTCAGGGCTGACCCTTTACTGCTTGTGTCGGAAACCACGGCCAGCATCCAGGAGGGAAGCGTCAAATTTCGAAATAGCATAAGAATGTATGTATTGAATTGAGAATCTGT
>NW_021680925.1:87877-152700 GCF_001412515.2 Diachasma alloeum
AGTCCGTGCGAGGTGCAAATGTTTATGAATCCGGAGAAGATGCCCAATACTTGTGTGGTGAAACACCTCCAGCTTCAAGGGCTCACCCTTATAAAAATAAGAAAGGACAACGCATGGTTCTACGCGGCTCCGGAACCTGAGGGAATAGTAGTCACCTGCGGTGACAAGGAAGAACGGGATATTCTGGAGGACTCAGGAATCCTGCGAGTCAAAGATTCCTGTGAGATAATTGCTTCTGACTTCACTATAAGAGGCCGGAAGTCACATGAAGTGACATACAATGCTCATGTTCATCCAAAGTTGAACTTGACGTTGGATGACGTCACTATCACTCAACTAGAGCAACGAAAATTCAACCTGAGCGACGTCCAGCTGACCAATGTTGTCGGAAACATGAGGGCTTCACGTACAGCTGGAAGCTGAGAAGGAAGACCTCAATCTTGTGAGAAAGAAATTCGACCATCGAGAGTTCCTCACACACCCTTCATCGATATTCACCGGAGTGATGGTGATTCTAGCAATCATCTCAGGGCTGACCCTTTACTGCTGGTATCGGAAACCACGGCCAGCATCCAGGAGGGAAGCGTCAAATTTCGAAATATCATAAGAATGTATGTATTGAATTGAGAATTTGTAAATTGTTACGTATGACTACGTATCCCTCAATTTTCTAAGTTCCGGGCTCACCCATTCAGGGCACAGCCTTCCCTGAGTCTCCAATCCAAAATCTGAACGGTACAATAGATTCTTCATATAAATACACTTATCCAGGTCCAAGATTTTAATTTTCGATAAAAGCATTATTTCAAAAATTATGAACGATTTTTGACTTGCCACGTCTGCGACGATTTTCATGATTGTTCGTGCCAAAGATAAGGATGATTGAACAGAATTCATAAAAATATGTACACTAAAAGCAAAATGCTTCATATAAACCCTTCAGGAAGGAAAATATTGTGCAGGCCTAGACACTATGTAAGAAAATATTGATTATTAATGTAAAAACCATAATAATTAAATATTGTATCGATGAGATAGGGTTAATAGAGAAAATTTCTAAGGGTAGTAATTTTCTTCCCTGGCGGGGAGGGATGTTATGCTCCAAATAATATTATGAAATTCCTCTGCTGATTCGGATAACATAAAGTGACGAAAGTGGCACGTGTTATCCGAAACAAAACAGTGGAATGAGGTAATATAAAATAACGTCGAATACTCGTGAATTAAACTTCACGTATAAACGACGAATGTGGATAACTGAGGCGCAGCGTCAGCACTTTGGGCCCCGACGCCTGGCCTTCGCGCGCGCTGGGAGACGTCACCCGATGCCTCGCAGGTGTGCGACGATAAACAACGACCTGATGCAATCGAATTACACGGGTGCATAAAAGACTGGTGAATTCGTTGCCTCGGGCCAGTTACTCGACGAGTCTTGAATTACCTTTTTATACTTCTACTCGTCTGATACCTACAGTATCAATCCGAGTACTTATTTGTTCAATAAATGGTAAACTAATCACATAAGTTCAATTTCCAATAAAGATAATTATTTCTACTGTCTAATCGCGTGTAATCGATACCTACATAGAACCCAACCGCTCGGGTCCAGGAAAGGGGCGGAAGCCCCAAAACAAACAAATTATTCACATTTGCATGCAAATCGAGTAGTAGGCGCTATCTAGCGCCTCCCCGATAAAAGTAACAACTGTCGGTAACCCACCACAGTTGAATGGCAGTCGGTAAAGTAGAAATCTTCCCTGCCGGCTGATAAGGAAAGTGCCGGCTGGTGAGAAATGCCACTAGATGGCGCCACTTCAGTTGAAAAAATACTGAAAACGCCGAGGAGGGATCATTTAGTTGGAAAACACCCCACAGTACCGCCAAAGATGGGAAATGGAGGATTTTTCAAAAAACAAAAGAAAGAAAAGCTCAATAAAAGAGCGGAAAGGAAAGAAAAATCACTGAAAAGACATGGAATTCCTCCGGAAATGTCCTAAAACGTCCGCAATGGCGGGAAAAGACAGGGGCAATATGGATAATCGCCCAGAACTAGTGAGTTTTCGTTTGAAAATACTTACTAGATGATCCTGGGGATTGATAGGGGCTTTTACTGAATAAGTAAAATTCCCCAAGAGCCTCCAGAGTAGCCGCCGACCCAAAGAAGGGGGCGCCACATACTCGGAGAAGGAACGAGAGTAGGGAGGAACCCCCACTCTGGACTGCAGAGTATAAAAGGAGCTGCAGAGCTCCCAGAAAACTCTTTTCTGTCGTGAAGTCCGAGGTTGAATAAGCCTCCTGAACTTACGAAAGACTCCCTGGGCTAGAAATGGCGCCAAAGAAGGATTTGCTGAATAAGGAAACGGGAGGGGGAGGGGAGGAGAAAACCCCTGAGACCCCAGTCGAACCGAAAGATTCAGAAATGGATCCCGAAAAGGGAGCCAAAAAAAAACGCAGAGGAGTCGCACTAGAAAAGTGACGACCCCTGAGAAAAGTGGTGGAGAATCCGAAACTGAAAAAGTCTCGAAATCTAAACCAGAGAAAAAGGGGGTGCTCTCGGAGGAGGAGAGGGCTAAATGGCCAATCAGTCCGCTGGCGACGGATTGGAGCCTTCCCTTGCCAAAGGACAGGCCAAGGCAAGGGGCCGAAAGGTCATCAGAAGACGTAGGCTCTCGAATGGCGGTATTGAAAATCTTCGCTGAGGAAGCGAAGAGGTTAGAAGAACAGCTCCTGACTTCAGGACTGATAGGAGCTGCAGCGGGCGAGGGAGACCAAAAGGCAGTAAAATCTCTAGCCGAACTGCTAGTGGAGCTACGACGATGACGGAAGGAATTCCGGGCGTGACGGTACCTAACGCCACGCCAATGGCTGAAGAGATACTTGCTCAGGTGCAAAAACTGAGAAGGGAAGTGAGGGGACAATTGGGGCCAGCAATGGCCAACCCTCAAGAGAAGGTCCGAGAACCAGAGCCTGAGGTTCCGAGGAAGTCTCCCACAAATCCTCCAGGGCGAACAGCCCTTGGAAATGACTATGGAAATGATTATGGGAGAAATGACCGATACGCACGCCGCAGAGAGCCTCGTAGGGAAGCCTCCGAGTCGAGTACTACGGAGAACGATTTTTACGGCCGCGAGGATCGTAAAAATCGCTATGAGAGCACCGGCAAACCCTAGACTTTTTAACTAGGTAGGGCATAACGTAGTCTGGGCAATCAGATGAAGACGTGGAAGATTTTATCTCCGCGATTGATGATGCGAGAGACGCAATCCGCATTAAGGAAAGCGATCTCGTAAAGATCCTGAAAGGGCTCCTCAAGGGGAACGCCCTCACATGGTATCGCCACGTAGAAGTTTTCTCTTGGGAAGGCACGTGCCACGCCCTCCGTGAACGATTCGGAGCGCTAGATTTCCAGCAAGCATTGCACAAGGAAATTTCCGACCGCCGACAAGGCGCGGAGAAAAGTGTAGGGGCGTTCATAGCAAATATGAACGGGTTGTTTGGATGCACTCGACCCCTGTGGTCCGAGGAGAAACAGCTAACGTACATCTGCAACAATATGTTGCCGAAGTCCATCGTTGGCTACACCCTCGGCCCAGCGTCGAGGTTGAAAGAATCGGAGAGGCACGCTTTACGTTAGGAGAAGTTAGTTCTCTCCGAGCTGACGTGGCAACCCCCTCCAAAACCAGAACATGCCCTGTGCCCAAGCTTCGCATACCGAGGCCCGAGCTATGTCCAGAAAAGCTCGAGTTTCGGGAATAAAGGCCCGAAGCAATACAGAGGCTATGAGAAGCCATCTCTGAGAGCACTCGAGATGGAAGAGCACAGCGAGCCTATAGAGACTGCAGAAGTCATCTATGATGAGCTCGAGTTGCAGAGAACTGAAGCGACACACTTCTCGCAAAGTCGTGATGCTCCTTCAGGGACGGGTGGACGTGCTGGTTTCACCAGGCACTTGTTGGTGTGTCGCAATTGCGACAGAGTGGGCCACACGTTTAGGTTTTGCACCGCCGAACGAACCGAATTTTGTTACGGATGCGGTGCTAACGGGGTGCACTTGCCAGAGTGCCCAAAATGCCGTCCAAAAAACGGGAAACCGGCAGCGTAAGTGACGAAAATTCGTCTGCGCCGCCGGGAGTCTCGGGGAATATGGAGAGAAACCCCGTGGAAGAGGTGGAAAATTCCTCAGAAACTGTAGGAAGGGAGATCTCAGGGCAGATTCATAGCCCAGAGATCGAAGAAACTGCTGTACAAAGGGTAGAAATTCCCGCGGCAGTGGCAGAGGAGTTTGGAGAGAAGGAGAGAGTGGAAAAACTCTCTCTAGAATCCCTGACGGACCCCATTGCATTGTCATCGCCAGAAATGAGCTCCGATCTGGAGTTTATCAATCAGGCGATGAAAAAAGGCAAGACAAATGTCGGCCCAGCGTCCGACGATTTGCCTTTCACGTGAATATCGAAATTCACGGGAGGAAAATACGCGCTCTAGTGGATTCAGGGGCATCTCGTACCTTCGCTGGAGAAGCGGGGATCGAGCTGCTGAGCGAGCTAGGTATCAGTGCGAGAAGAATACCACCGAGAAGAGTTCTAGTGGGGAATAGTCAACTAGAGGTGATAAAGGAGGCCTCTAAAATACCTCTGGTATTAGGGGGAAGACTCGTCACGGTTGAAATTCTTTGGATGGCTTCGCTGTCCGAGGATTTCATATTGGGATTGGACTTTTTGAGAGAAGCACGAATGGTCATTGATATCTTTGACCAATCCTGGTTCTTTAGAGACAAACCTGACGAAACATTCAAGTTCGTCTCAGTGGACCGAGCCTGCCACATAACTGTGTGTAACGGCTTGAAGGTACCTGGAGAGGAGCAAAATAGTCAACTCCAAAGAGTCCTGGATGAAAAAATTCCAGTGCATGATGGAAGTCCACCGATTTCCAAACTACAACCCCACAAGATTGACGTGAGAGGGCACGAACCTATCCGATAAAGGGTCAGGGTCATGTCTGAACACATTAAACTATCAATGTGGAAGGAAGTAGATGAGATGCGCCGAGATGGAGTAATCAAGCTATCCAAAAGTAACTAGAACAGTCACGTAGTGATGTTTAAGAAAGCCAGCGGAAAATATCGGTTTTGTATCGATTTTCGCTGGGTCAATGAAGTAACGAAAAAGGATGCTTACCCGGTTACAAATATGACCGGCATCCTTGATGAGTTGCGACAGGCCAATTATATCACGACACTCGACTTGAGTGCCGCGTATTGGCAAATACCGTTGGCAGAGGACTCGAAAGAGGTCACTGCATTCATGGTGCCGAGAAGAGGGTTTTTTCAGTTCGAACGCATGCCGTACGGACTGACAAATGCAACCGCTAGTTTCCAAAGGGCCCTGGACAAATTAGTCGGTCCAGAGATGTATCCCCACGTGTTCGTGTACTTGGATGATATCATTATCGTCTCAAGGACCCTTGAGGAACACCTCACGTGGTTGGGCAAGGTACTCGATAAGTTGAGAGATCACGGTCTCACAATAAATCGAGAGAAGAGTGTTTTCTATCGTTCCGAGGTGAAATACCTCGGGTTCGTCGTGAACAGTCAAGGACTACAAGTCGACCCAGAGAAAACATCGGCAGTCGTGGATTTTCCCGTGCCGAAAAATCTGGAACAGATTCGTCGTTTTCTGGGAATGGCATCCTGGTATAGACGATTTATACCAGAGTTTGCAACCATAGCTCAACCGCTGACACTTCTGACCAAGAAGAATCAGCCGTGGTTATGGAATAAAGAACAGCAAGAAGCCTTCGAAGCGCTGAAAAAGCACTTAACGACGGCTCTAACTCTTGCTTTTCCCGATTTTTCACTGCCGTTTACCCTGCAAACGGATGCGAGCAGTGTGGGACTTGGTGTTGTACTCACACAAGTACAGGATGGACAAGAGCGAGTTATAGCTTACGCTAGTCACTCATTAACAGGCCCTGAAACAAAATACACAGTGACTGAGCAGGAATGTTTAGCAGTTGCGTGGGCCATTATGAAGTTTCGCTATTACTTGGAGGATTACCCCTTCACAGTAATAACGGATCATAGCGCCTTAAGGTGGCTTCATAATATGAAAGACCCGGCTGGAAGGCTAGGGAGATGGAACCTCCGGTTGTTAGAGTATGATTACAAAATCATACACCGGAAGGGTGCGCTTCACCATGTGCCTGACGCTTTGTCACGCGCACCGGAAGGAGCGACGAATTTACTCACGATGGCCGTAAATGCCGACGATAAATGGTATCTCCGATGCTGTCGAGACGTAGAGAGAATCCCACAGAAATATCCTACATGGAAAATTTCCGAAGGACTGTTGTACCACCTGAGGCCGAAAACAATTGCCTCGGTGGACAATCAAGACTTGGACGAGTGGAAATTAGTTCTCCCTCGTGAAATGAGACGTGCCGCTATACGCGAATGCCACGATTTGCCGCAGGCCGGACCAGGCAGACCAAGGTGTGCATAAGACCTGCCAACGCTTGGCCAATCAATATTATCGGCCAGCAATGTTTGAGGACGTGATGACGTACGTAAGTTCGTGTCACGAATGTCAGCGCTGCAAAGTGCAACAACAAGTCCCGATAGGCCAGGTGGGACCTCGCGCAATCGAGAAACCCTGGTCAAGAATATCGGCAGATATCATGGGTCCCTTTACGCGTAGTAAAGCGGGACACCAATATATCCTATTTATCCAAGACTTCTTTACGAAGTGGATAGAAGTTCGCCCGTTGCCAAAAAGCAACTGGTGCAACGATACTGAAAGCACTGGAGGAAACCATCATTTGCCGATGGGGAGCTCCACGAGAATTGCTGACCCATAATGGGACCCAGTTCCTAAAAAAGGACTTGAGAGAGTTGGCTGCTGTAACCAATATGGAGCACCGAACAACGCCGCCGTATCACCCGCAAGCGAACCCCACCGAAAGAGTGAATCGTTCGCTAAAAGCTATGATACGAGCGTATGTAGAACAGGATCACCGTGATTGGGGATGTCATCTGGATGCATTTCGATTTGCATACAATACAGCCCAACACAGTTCCCTGAAAGCAACCCTGGCTTTCGTAAATCTCGGGCGAGAGCCAAAGCCAGCGAATTCGTTGCGACGAAAGCTGGAGGGAGATGTTGAAGTTGAAGATACTCCAACAGAGGCCTGGGTCGAGCGCATGAAGCGCCATGACACCCTCAGATTGGCCTTTGAGCATGCATTAGCCGAAGCTAATGATCGACAGGCACAAAGTTATAACTTGCGCCGAAGGAAGGTGAGAGGACGGTCAGGTGAGAGGACTGGTGCCCCCGGGATCCCGTCGGGGTGATTGGTGGGGATAGGGTAACGAAATGACCTATCGTCGCTGAGATATCCAGACTAGGGGGAGAAGGCCCTAGTAAGATTCTGAGTTAGTCGAACGCGGACGCTCGAGCGGGGAAGTCGAAAGGATTTCTCCGAGATATAGTGTGGTATCGGCTGGAAAGATAGCCAAGGGAATAGTGGGCGAATAGCTCAGCGCAGCCAGGGGCATAACTGATGATAGCGCACGTAGGGGGATGCTCCTGCATCCCCACAAACGGAAAAAAGAGTTATTTCGGAACTCTTAGTGACGACTTTGTTGTTTCTGGCGTTAGCCGGCTCGGTGAAACAAATGATGAGCGCATGGGCCCGTGGGTCTGGAGTAGAGATCGTCCTCCTGTCGACCCGACCATGTGCCGACATTCGAATACCCGGAGACAGTGACGTGCGATGACCGAAACGGTAACTGGTGGCCGAGAGTGTGGGTGGTCGTGAAGTGGGTAGCAGTGTTCCACTTTGGTCGGATCAGCCTCTCGGCGTCCCAGGCTCTGAGGAGTCCCGGCTGATTCGCATTCAACTCTGAAACACTCCCGAGTCGACATACTCGGGAGGAGAAAGCCTACTGAGAGAGTGAAAACCCCTCCAGGACGAGTGTAAATTCAATTTGCATAGATGATTAGGCCGTGAGGCTTAATTTCCAGCCTGGAATAGTGGCTGGTGACGTTTGGCATAGGATACTCCTGGTGGAACTCGCCCACTCTACCGTGTCATACTGATGCTAGATGGGCAACCCTTTGCCCAGCCACAGAAGTCCTCTGAGTGGACGAGTTTGCCTCAGAGGCCGGTTTTCGTCGTACCTCCCGTGAAGGTTCGGCTGGCGCCCGATTATTGAGCGATAGAGAGGGCATAAAAAGTAATTTGGATTTTTCCTGGTTAAACAACCCGGGAAAATATCCTTACAAAACTCAGAAGTAAATATTTCCAGTAATTATTGATTACTGATCAATGAACACAATTTATTTTGTAAAATCTCATTCAAGGTTAAAGTGAAGTCCTCAATGATTAAATTTGTTCATCTTTCTGACGTTAAACTCAGAGAACAGATGAGAGGACACATAATTAATTATTAATTTTTTTTTGTGTTGTTTTTTTTATTAATCGAATTTTGATTCAAAAAGAATTCAAAGGCATTTGATAATGAATGAAAATAAATATTTGAATGGAATGATTCAATCAATTTGAATCATTGAATACCCATTGTTATCAGAACATGTAAAACAAGAGGAAAAATTTTATTGGATTAAAGTCAAAAATCCACGTTAAGCAAAAATCTGTCTTCTTTATTCTGGATTACCTAAAAAGCACTCTCTATTCCCAGCTATTATCTTAACGGATAGGCTAAAACAGGTGATTTTAATACTCATATTTCCGGATTTATTGAAAATAAGTCTGTGAAATCATGACGCAACAAATAGAATCGGCCAGAAAATAATAGGAAGTTTAATAGGAATCAAATATTGTGTGGCGAGTTCGTTATCTTTTCCTATTCAATATTTTCGTGTCCGAAAGAATACTTGTATGGTTAAAAAAATCAAATTATTATTATTGCAATGAATAAAATTGACTTCAATTTTAGAGAAGTTCTATTTTTATCAACTACATTTATCACGAACTGAAAAAATTGGTATTCATTGTAGAAAAGTATCAAGTTCAAAATTATGAAAGGAATAATAGTTATTCCAAATAAAAGTATCTCGATAAAGTATCTCGTTATGTTCAATAAAACCCAATTCAGAAATTGGTCGCAAATTTCCCTAAAGTGTTTCTTGGTATCAGTAAATAGGATCTATTTGGTACAAATAAAAGTTTCTGTCTGAAATTACAGCTGATCACTTTTCGGCGATCGACGAATTTATCAATCACGGAAGCACTCATCCCACTGGTAGATCATGCTTATGAGTTATATTAGAAGCAACGTACGATTGATCGTTTCACGTTGTATTATCTTCGGTGAAATTATAGGGCCAGTCAACCTAGCGGCAATGGGCATTGAGATAGTCTGAAGTTCCGAATTATCGATGGATGTTGAGCCGCTGAGTTTGATAACTTTAATTTTGGGTTGAAATGCTGCAAAATTTGACATCACCGACAACCGTTGATATATACTGTGACGTATTTCTTACCTCTGCGGAAGATAATAGATACGCAGCCCTCAGCGACCCAAACGACAAACCAAAGGTTGGAAGCCAGAACGTATGAAACGTTCACCAAAATCGAAGACGAAAAAAACAAACAACGATGAGAGAGCGATCGCCGACAGCTCAGATCAACCGCGGAGGCGGCTGGGTTCCACAAAATCCGCTCTCAATAAAAATTACCCTGAAATGACTGGGTTCCTTATTACTAATAAATGATAAGAAGATTCAGACTTTCGGGGAGAAATATTATTTAATCAATTTCTAAAAAATTCCAGTATCAAAATGTGAATCATTTATCTAATTAATTAAACCCCGTTATTTTCGGATTATTTCTCTTTCCGCTATGCTCTAAATCACAATCAGAAAATCACAAAATTCATACACCGATCTAATGACTCGATATAAAATCAATTCCCTCAACGTCAACCGTCAATTAATAAAATGCTAGTCAAAGATAATGTCAAGAAAGTCAATAAATGGAAAAATCTATCAAGAAGTCAAAAAAATAAAGTAACTAACCGGGTTACTGCAAGGTCTAATGTCACGACAAAGGAATCGATACGAAGAACAACGAAAACTGTTGCGAGAAATATAATTCAAAATTGTAGTCTGATTCTCAAACGACGCGATTCGGATTACCACGAGAAATACTAATAACAATTACCAGAGCCGGTGAATCTGCCTAACGCAAGGTCACGGCTACACGATACAAAAATACGGAAATTGAGCATCGACAAAGACGCTGTAATTCCCAACCACGTCGATAATTCCTGCACTGTTCGGTAATGCCAAAATTCTAAATTAAATAAATAGATTAATATACGAACAGCGATAATGCGAAAATTCCCTGAAGCTGACAAAATTGCCCCGAGAATTCCACTTTGGATATCCGAATTTGTCCCAAAGTGAATGCGAAACGAGAGTTGTTACTTACAACCAATATTTGAAACACTGAGTTTCAATCGGAAGATTCCGACATAAATATTTCCAGAAAACACGTAAATTGATAAAATAAAAGGTTCACTGAATTTTTCCCGAAACCGTTATAATGCTCCGCTGAGCGAGAAACCAGATCTCGTCAAAATCCGAAAGCCAAAAATCTAATGGCGTCATTCGCCATGGACGAAAACCGTTTGTCCAAAAGAAAGCTAAGTTTACGAGATCCCGATCTCTATTACAATCAATAAATTAACGATTAATTAGATCCACCGCTCACCAGAACTGAAGAAATCTCAGCAACAAATTCTCCGGAAAAGTTGGGACTCTCAATAAATCGTCAAAGCAAGATGTCGGAGACAACGAGAATTCGGGCGTCGGACCACGCTAATAATTTTTATAATTCACGAAAAACTTGCGAACTGTCAGTCTCGCCATCCAAACGAGAAGTAATCTCCTCGGCACGCTCGATGGCACATTTCCTCGATTGCCGAAAATCCAGCCCTCTCATTGGCTGTTACTTTCACCGAAGAGACTTTTGATTGGAGAGTGATGACGACGTCAACTCTCTCTCCACCGTAATCCACACCGGACAACCACGTGATTTCTAATTTTCCCTCCAAATCCACAGGGATAAAACCAAGCGATAAGAATGTAGTTCCAACTACTCACAACCCGCATAATGATAAATAACCATTAATTTATGTTTCGGGTCCTTTAACAATGGACCGAAAATATTATTTTCGCCTAGATTCATTCGGCGCTCGAGCTCTCCAATTCTGGCTCCAGTAGCTGGCGCCGCGACACGGCCAACCTGCGTACTCCGCAACTGGCGGGGATATTCAAACTCCAGATCCACCCTAGACTCTGCAGAACCGTTGCTCCGAGACCCAATTTCAGCATCTAAATTCTTGCATCTCATCCCAGTCCTCGTTTAGGCTCATCCAGATCCCCCGATGTGCTCCGATGAACGGTGGAGTGGAATGATTCAATACAAAACAAAAAGATACTCAATAAATAGTTGAACAAAATCTAGATTTTGACTCTCGCTTCGCTTTCGCAGTGACTTCTCGTCTGGATGTTTCAATGAAACCGCAGAACGGTCGAAAGACAAAAATAACACGTTACAATACCTACACTCCGGAAATTATTGACTAGATATCTCCATGAGATTTTCCGGATTCAAAACTTACGATTTCCCTTCAGTTTTTTGTGTCCTTACTTGAATGCCGTGAAGACGAGCGGGAATTTCTTCATTGTCGACTCCGACAGTTCCTTCTGTGTATACTTCCTCTCTATAAATATATTAATATGATGTTCTTTATAGCCTTGTTGCCAATTACAATATTGTTATTCAATCCTTAATTATGATTGATATCTAATTCTTCATCTTAATATATTTTTCCGAATTCATTCAAATTTATATTGTATTGAATTAAAATTTATTCATGGCATCATTCATGGAATTCCACAGTTACTTATTGGGATGAGTAATTAAATCTCCTTATTGTACTCACTTGGTTTGATGAATTTCTCCGTAATGTAGAACATAGAGCTTGCTATTGGTTCTCTGATTGTTCCATGGCGTTGATGTTGGATCCAAGTGTTCCTACCTCTTCATGTTTCGTGTCAAAAACAAACATGAATCATAGAATTATGAAACACTTTCAACAATATTCTGCCTTTTTCACTTGTAAATTCCATTTTTCCGATTGATACTAACAATAAAAATAATAATAATAATAATAATAATAATAATATTAAGTAGAGTTTTATGGAAAAATCAACAAGTATTTTTCCATTAAATTCATTTGTTCTGATTTTCTTCTGCAGAAATTTTTTAAACAAAATTTTTCTTTTGTTTTAAACGAGAGATGAAGAACAATATAGTGTGTTATATGTCGAGGCATTTCTACAGAAGAAATTTCAAAATAATAATTTGTGTAGAACCATTAAAATCAGCGAGTATCCAACATTTTTTATTGCTTAATGTTTTTCATTGAAAAAAACGGGAGAAAACACGCCAGAAATCTTACTAGAAATTGTTCGTTCCGTAATGTTCGTAAAGTAAATTTTTGTCTTTTTTCAACTGAACGATGAAAAGAGTGATTTATTTAAAATTTCCATAAATTGAACGAACGGAAAAAGTTCGGAGACAAATTTTGCGCATTTACTAGGAAATTTTATTGAATTTCTATTGCAGTCCTTTTGAAAATTCCATCGAGTTTTCGCTCATTCCACTAAAAAATTCCACAGCTTTCCCATGTGTTTTGTTAGGGTACCCTTGAATAAAAAAAAAATATAGAGATCATGAATAAAATTTGATTTTTCTAAAGAACTTATTGCATTGCAATTGTTCCTGTAGAAATTCCTCGACTTGGATTTTTTTAGCTTTTATGTTTAAATTTTTTAAATAGGAAAAAAAAGGAATTTTGACAAAATTACAATTTGAATTGTATTATTCAATTTAAATTTGCATAACCATATAAGTTTTATAGGAACATGAAATTGTATTGATTTTTTGATGACGTTGTTCATTTCCAAGGTGAACAATGAGACGAATAATTAATGGGATGTTGGAAGAGTTCAGCAATACTAATTTATTGTCAAATTGCGACGTTTCGCTGCAAATCGCAGCTTCTTCAGGCTCTAAAAACCAAACATAAATTCCATGACCGAATGTCACTCTAAATTTTACAATAAAACTCACATAAATACATTGATTGTAATCAAAACAACACTCTAGCCTGTAATACTGAAAATTGCACAAATTGCGTAAACACTTGCTTGAAATACATAGAATTACCTTGACAGGTTTAGTATCCCTGGCAACTTAGTATCCTCGCTGTTACGAGGATGTAACGAGGATGTATCGAGGATGTGATTTTAATGTGAAAAAGGCCGAAAATGACATAAATAGGATCCGAAAATAGTTAAAAAGTTGAAAGATGATCGATTTGTTTCAATTAATACAGTTTATTGTGTTATTTTCTAATAATTAGCAGAAATGGGTGAAACTGTAATTATGCCAAAACAATCCCCGATCAACGAATGCCGCGATATGGCGTTAGGGTTAAATGACCGCCCTGGTTGGCCGCGTTAACAGCACTGCGATTGCTACCGCAATAGTCGTAGGCCAGCCGTCTGCCGAACGAGTCGACAGAAGGGTGTTGCGGCGCATTTTGTTATTTTATTTTAGCTGAAAAAATGTTGATATTTTCAATTATTCAATGCTGATGACTGTCAGGGTGGAAAGTAGACGCATGTATCCGGAGGGATGAAAATTGAGGGGTCGAGGGGGAGGGGTCTGAGATTACATTTTTATAAAATTTACACCTCTGAAAACAAGCACTGATTTTTTATAATTTTTTAAACAATGAATTTCGGGGAAAATACATAAGTATGCGGTTTCTCCGAGGGGTTGAAGACAGCCGCATGGATCCGGAGGGGTAAATTTTATAAAAATGTACATGCGGCTCCGGATACATGCGGCTGTCTTCAACCCCCCGGAGAAACCGCATGATCATGTTTTTTCCCTGAAATTCTTTCTTTCCTTAATTACAAAAAATCAGCGCATGTTTCCGGAGGGGTGAATATTATAAAAATGTAGTCTCAGACCCCTCTCCCTCACCCCCGTAAATTTTCACTCCTCCGGATACATGCGGCTGTCTTCAACCCCCCGGAGAAACCGCATGATCATGTATTTTCCCCGAAATGCTTTTTTTTAATTATAAAAAATCAGCGCATGTTTCCGAAGGGGTAAATTTTATAAAAATGTAATCTCAGACGCCTCCCCGTCACCCCCCTAAATTTTCATCCCTCCGGATACATGCAGCTATCTTCAACCCCCCGGAGAAACCGCGTACTTATGTATTTTCCCCGAAATTCATTGTTTAAAAAATTATAAAAAATCAGTGCATGTTTTCGGATGTGTAAATTTTATAAAAATGTAATCTCAGACGCCTCCCCGTCACCCCCCTAAATTTTCATCCCTCCGGATACATGCAGCTATCTTCAACCCCCCGGAGAAACCGCGTACTTATGTATTTTCCCCGAAATTCATTGTTTAAAAAATTATAAAAAATCAGTGCATGTTTTCGGATGTGTAAATTTTATAAAAATGTAATCTCAGACCCCTCCCCCTTGACCCCTCAATTTTCATTCCTCCGGATACATGCGTCTAGTTTCCACCTTGACAGTCATCTGCATTGAATAATTGAAAATATCAACATTTTTTCAGCTAAAATAAAATAACAAAATGCACCGCAATACCCTTCTGTCGACTCGTTCGGCAGACGGCTGGCCTGCGACTGCTGCGGCAGCAATCGCAGTGCTGTTAACGCGGCCAACCAAGGCGGTCATTTAACCCTAACGCCATCTCGCGGCATTCGTTGATCGGGGATTGTATTGGCATAATTACACTTTCACCCGTTTCTACTAATTATTAGAAAATAACACAATAAACTGTATTAATTGAAACAAATCGATCATCTTTCAACTTTTTAACTATTTTCGGATCCTATTTATGTCATTTCCGACCTTTTTCACATTAAAATAACATCCTCGCTACATCCTCGTTACATCCTCGTAACAGCGAAGATACTAAGTTGCCAGGGTACGTAGTCACTATAAACTCTAATAAAATGTGCGTGGAGCACCGACAATAATTAATTGATTAAAAATTTCAAAATACTCCAACAATAATATCGGGGTCTGCAGCTACACCTGTCATTAATCACATCCACGAACTATGCATTGGAGTGATAGAGGCGCCTCTCACGTATCTCTCCACAACCACGAAGTATGAAGCGAGACAGAAGGTACAGCCCCCGCCTCCCAACACAGCCACGAAGTATGCAGACACAGACGGCACACCTCGTCTTCACTCGTTGCCGCGTGAAAGCGCCTCTCACTGCCACCTTTGGTGACTAACCGACCCCGTCACCTCGAGCCTCTCGATTTCTATTTTTCCAGCTCTTCAGCAACCCCAAGTACATACGATTCAGGTTCTGAGTGTCTTCTCTTTTGTTCACAGTGTCATGTAGGCAAATGTGGATCATGGCAGCAATATTCCTCTTCACCCAACGGCTCTCGGTGTCCAAAATTGAAATATCCTCAAACGTTAATCGATGATCCTTGTCAAAGCAGTGGGTGGCCAACGGCGTTTTCTCTTTCTTCAGGAAACCTCGGGGTACGCAGTCATACCGATGCTGACGGATCCTGGCGCCCAGCCTCTGCCGAGTCGGTCTGATGTAACAGTTGTCACACTCGCATGGGATTCTGTACACAACTTCTGACCTCGATACCAATGGAATTGAGTCTTTCAATTTCGAGTACAGATCCCCCACTGATCTCAGGTTGTAGAAGACCAATTTCGAATCTGTGCTTCTGAAGCACCTGTTCAACCTTTGAGACAATCCCCAAAACCAAAGGAAACCTAAAACAGGACCTTGCATCTGGGTCTGCCGCTCTCTCAACCTCAGAAGCTTTTCGATTTTTTAACTCTCCCACGCACTTCACGACGAACTTCCCAGGATAACCGTTCTCCATTAAAGTGTCTTTCACTCGGTCAATATTGGCCTCATGAAAGTTCTCGTGACTGAGTCCAATTGCGCGGTGTAACATGTCGAATACCACAACAACTTTGTGCGCCATCAGATGGTTCGACTCGTAGTTGATAACTCTCCCAGAACTTGTGGGTTTTTGGTACCAATTGAGCTTCAGGCTCCCGTCATCCATCCGATGTATCTTCACCTCCAACTTTCACATCAAACTGATGGATCTCTCCACCTCTCTTTCCACAGTAAACTGGATTCGATCATGGATGCAATTGAAGCACTGTAGTACCATATCAATAGAGTCCTCCGGAACCGGCAACACAGTATCGTCTACGTAGAGCTTCAGCCACGAAATGTTGCACGGAAGCTTCTCCAGGACCTCTGAGATGGCGTAATCCATGACGATACCTGCCAGAACCGGGCCAGCCGGGTTGCCCATGCTGCTGCCATCTATTTGAGCGTAAAGTTCATTATCGAAAGTGAAGTAACTACCTTCGAAGCAAAACTTTACCAGCGCCACCACGAGCTCGTTCGAAGCACGAACACGTGTGGATCATTCTTCCCATTTGTCCTCCACAATCTTCAACACTAGATCTTTAGGGATGTTTGTGAAGAGAGACACTACATCTAGGGATGCCAAAATATAACCTTGCGGTAGTTGGACCCCATAGGCAAACATATCATGTCAATGATATTATGATATCATTTATAACTCATGGCAATAAACAAATGATGAATTAGTATATTAGGCTAAGGCATGGTTTCATAGTGATCTTACCTTCGATCATTTTTATACACACTTTAGGATTCTGCCGTATCATTCGTTGTCCCGGATTCTTTACTCGTTGTTGAATCCGAAGTGTTATCCGCATTTGTTTTTTCACTTTTTTCTGTTTTTACAACACTGCCTTTCGCTCGCACCATCTTTATTGCGATTTTATTAAATGGTCAACTTTTCATTTAATAAATTGAACACTGAACATCATAGTTATTCTCTTCACACAGTAGAACTTACAACTAACTCTTGAAGAGTTAGTCGCAAGACCCGTTATAGGGCCCGTATCACTGCAGGTCAGAACGTAGACACTACAGTGGCATAAACTTTTTGGAGAAAAGCCAAATTTTCACCTCCAGGATCGTTCATTCGTCAATAATTGTAATTAAAACTTCATCAACATGCTCTCTCATAGATAAATATTGTAAAGAATGGGCCCATTTAATAATGAATAACTTGAGAGGGAGGAAAAGGCCAAAGACATAATAATATTAATATTTGCCAGAATTTCCTAACCATGGCCATTTCTTCCAGGAATATTTTATATTATTAAATAAGTCTTGCTTCCAGAACTATTAGTGAATTTCCTTTTTTTTATAATTGATTGATTTCCAACTCTTTTTGTATTGTCAACGCGGAGTGGACATGCATTATTTTAAGATAGAATAATTTTTATGATAATAAGAGAGTATGCGGAATGCATGGATAATTACTGTGACAACTAATCAACTGAAATTCTGCATCATGTCGACGGAAGTAAACAATAAGGTTTATGATGAGGTTTTTTGATGGTCAATCTCCAAGGAACTTCTAACAATTATCTTTGGTTTAAATTGATTGCTGTTATCATCGTCTTACACAAAAAATATATATTTTAAGAAACTTATTTTTAATCAACAATATATTTAATACAAACATTTTAAAATATTTTTGCATGGGGAAAAATTTGTGATAGTGATTTTATGGATATCGAGGAAAAATGTTAATCAGGTATTCAGATTATCCCGCGTAATTATGAATTTTATTCATTATGGCACTCCCCAACTGATGGATTTCTCTTCGTCACACCACTATCCGCATGATTTCAAAACAAGTCTCTCTATTTTATGACTTAATCCTCACAGCCGACCGAATGTGTCACCCAGATGCGGAAGGAACGGGAAATTTTTTTTCACTTTTGTATGCATTGTTTTGGGGCCTGTGCCTCCGGTTCTAAAACAAGAATATTCCCGCCGTTTAGTACCTTTGCGCTGGTCAAAGGGGGATTTCCCATTAACAATGGCTAACCAAAGACGTTAGTTACGAAGAAAATTGATCAATTCATAGGACAATTGTGTAGAACAATCAAATATGGTTTATTCAACATTGAACCGATAAATTTTCTTGAAAATTGTCTCAATTTTCCAAAAAAACATAGTTTTTCATGTATCTATGTATTTTTGCATGGGAAACTCAAAATCAGAGTTTCAAACGTTTATTTCGGGTCGTTTCCCCTTTTTTTCATCATCTGAAGATTGTGAAAAATTTTCAACCTAATTATATTGTTATTTTTGCTGCTCTCCCTAACCCAGAGATGAAATGAAGAGGAACACAACATTTAGTCCTTGTTTCGGGAAAAATATTATAAGTTTATTTCCCCCATCACCCTCCCGAACAATAAATTTCCGGAATTCGACGTTCCGTGGTCCAATCAGAACAGAATTATATCGACCATTTCTTCAATTATGATTTTGTTTCATACTGATAATTTTCCCGGCTGCAGCAAAATTATCAGACTGATAATTTTCCTGTAGCCTGTCAATTGTTTACTACGAATTTGACAAATATGTTGAACTGATCCCTCTCGTTGCTATGCAATAAAACATTCGGGAAATATCCGATAATTTTGAAGGTCTTAGGGTATTATAGCTGACAATACCCCGTCGTTAGGTAATTTTCCCGTTGCAAAGCAGAATAGCAAAAAATTGTCGATTTTACCACGATAACGCCGAATACCACAATTCTATTTATCGAAATGGTGAATAATCCGCCGAATACCCCGCGAGCATCAAAATGAATCGGAGTATTTCCCTCAAACTTCCCTGCATACAAACGAATGCGTCAAGTTTCGCAGGAAAAATCCCTCGCTCAAGCGCTCGGAATTTTTTTAACCTGCGAAACTTGACATATTCGTTTGTATGCAATGAAGGTATCGGGAAATATCCGATTATTTTGAAGCTCGAGGGGTATTATAGAATAGAATAGAATAGAAAATGTGCGGCTGGTCACTTAAAGCGCCCAGAGTCACCTAAATCATACGATCTTTTGTAACTTCCGCCTTAGTTTCGGTCAGTCACACAGCCCCAGCCCTGTGTTTCTCACTAGGCTAATAAGGCTGGTGACAGCCGCTTGTTGTAAGTCCTCTGGTTCCAGGAAAGCCTGGCCCCAGATTTTGTAGCGACGGAGTGCTAATAGGGGGCATTCACATAAAATGTGGATGACGCCCTCCTTATCACCTTCGCACAGTCTGCAGTCTTCTTGTTCTGCAAGTTTTATGTTGAACAGATGAGCTCTGAGAGCTGTATGACCCGTAAGGAGCCCTACTGCTACCCTCAGATCCCCTCTGTGCAACTCCAGAAGCTTTCTGGTCCTAACTCTTAGTTGCCCTCTCATAAGCAGTTTCGCTTGTCTGCAGGTCGCAACTTTCTCCCAACGCCTGACATGATCCCGCTGGAAATGATCTTTAATAAGAGTTTTTCCCACTGCGAAGGGCATGCCAAGCAGGCCGTGTGAGGGCACACTTTCTGTACCCTCCTTGGCCAGCCTATCTGCCTCTTCATTACCCAGAATCCCATGGTGACCTGGCACCCAGGTTACGGTGACCCGGTTGTTTTTACCCAGTGTGTCCAATGCCTGCATGCATTCCCACACCACCTGTGACTCTGTAGTGGGTTTTTCCAGGGCGTGTATCGCCGCCTGGCTGTCACTGCAGATGAATATTTTCATCTTTTTTGTGTCTCTCGCGTTCAGATACTCTGCACACTGAAGTATGCCCAGCATCTCTGCTTGAAAGACGGTTGAATGATGGCCCAGCGGAAAACTCTCTCCTCGAGGGGTATTACAACCTACAATTTTTGTTGGAAATTATCGCAATTGAAATTTTTGTTACGTCTTTCTACAAATAATAGTTATCAGGATAAATGCAATGATATATACTAGAAAAAAGAGATAGCCCATTCATTTATTTCGTGGTGCATTTTACATCCCTACTCCTCTGACCTCAGGTACCAACACAGTGTCCCCACCATTTGGTCCCTTACCACGCCGCAGGAAGAGCTCTGGTAGTGGAATAGTGAGAATCGATATATAAAAATGGGGTTGCAAAAAAAGGGGAAGGAAATGAAAGGCATAAAAGACCTATAAAGGATGACTTTTTTTAGTGTGATAAGGAGATTGAATGCTAAATTCGAGGATTAATAAAAAATGAAAACTCAATTATCCCAACTCAAACTTTATGAATTGGAAGACGATTTAAGTTAATGTTGAAAATTGTAAAAAAAAACTTAGAAATAACGGCCAAGCTATTTTGCATTACGATAGGAAATGGAAAACAGCCCTCTAGGGTTAATCTGGTGGCTTACGGGGGGCATCTTTAGTGAAAGACTTGCCTATAACAAAATTTTATTGAGTCGATCCTTTTTGCTTCCAAAGGCTATGCGGATTTTCGTTTGTTCTAATCGTTTCATGATGAACAGCCTCCTCTCTTTTCAATACAAATTTTCACGAAAATATTCTCAGTGCCCTCATTTGAGCAGCTCGCTCCAAAGATGAAGGACTGCAATATTTTTTACCAAAATTTCCATCTCCATGCATTCATAATAAAAGCCTTGTGATAATCTCATTATCACAGTGGAATGATTGTGGAATTCAGTGAATCAAACTAGTTATTATGGGTCACCATCATAAAGTGAAAACTTGTTCCAGAATAAGGGCCTGGCAAGACGTGTAAATGAAAAGTCAATTAATTTCAATGATTAGTTTGAAATCAAATTGGAAATGTTTCTAGCAGGTACTCTCGCTACGTGTGCGTAGTGAATACTTTATATAAGAACTCACTTGGTGGAATCGTGGTAAAACTATTTCAATAATTTTCCCTATCCAAATTTCAGCCAATAAAATTGCACCATTCGACATTATTTTGTACACCTTATACGGTGTTAATCATAAAACTTTACTTCGGAAATTTTATTCGTATTCACGCTCGCTAAAATCTCATTCATTCCATGTTCACTAGATGTTACTTGCTAACCATGCAAATTCCTCTACCGTCCTCAACACCCATGTGCCTTCGAGGATGCTGTCGTAGCATTTCCTAAAGTCTTGGACTCGATTTAACGCGGAAAATTCTAAAATTCAGTCACGCTTGAGAAGCCATTAACTCCTGTAATTGTCCCGATAGTTTTCAGTAGTAATACCACGAGGCCTCCAAAATTATCGGATATTTTCCGATTGTTTTGTTGTGTAGCAATGAGGGAAAAGTTTTGCAGATTAAAAAAAATTGACAAAATTGACCCTCAAATATTTCTGGAACTTGAAGAAAGTGTTGAGAGCCCCCTTAATTTGGGAGGTCGAGCGGTATTCGACGGATTATTTTTGGTAATCGGATCTTTCCCAAACCGACTCATTTTAACTTTTTTTCACTCCACAGGATAATATCTGACAGTGATTTGGTTAGAGAAACAAATTATCGAAAGCTACAGGGAAATTATCAAAAGCTAGGGGGAAATAACCGCTGTAATTTTAATTGGGAAGTACTTCATGTTATTGAATACTGAACTCTGATTGGCCCAGGGAAGGCCAGATCCGATTACCGAAAATAATCACAAAAATCAGCCAACGCCGTAATTCATCCCATCCAAATCGAATCGATTCCAAAGAAGGGTTTGATCCGGTAAATCGAGCAATTGATTTCTGACTCTATCATCGTCATTACAGTAAATCGTGAACAATCGTGCAGGTTCACATATCAGGATCTTCGTGGTTCACATATGTGTTGTGAGACAGGACTCAGTTAAATTAGCGAAATAGAACTCAGTTAAATTGATCATTTACAGTGACTTTTGGTGAACTAAATTAGCAAACTTTTGTTTTCTCTTTTCTTGATTGAATATATTGGAACGACTGGCGCTCCTGGAATACGCACTTGGATTGAAACTTATACTAAGGAACCTCATTTATCCATTATTAAGTTCCTAATTTAACAAGAAAATGGTAAGGGTGAGCACTAATTTAATGAAAATTTTATTATTTGAATTCGAAATTTGAAATCATCAGTTAAAAGCATCTAGCTTCCTTATTTTTCTATTCCTCTCTCTGTTGAAAATCTTATGGGATTTTGATGATAGGGAGGTCGGCAAGGAAAGTGAAGTGGGATGATTTGCCGAAGAATAAATTAAGATGAGTTTCGTTGATTGTCACTATATTTTAAAACTTAGTGCACTGAAATATACACTCAATGATTTTCTAATAAATACTTGATTTACCGAAGTGGACTGTATAAGTACGGAATATTTAGATAATTGACCCGATAATTTACGATGATGTTCGATACTTCTACCGATGAATTGAGCCGATGTGCACCCGGATAATTTTCTGTGACTGAACGAAAAACGAGTGTTCCTGATGAGGTTCGGCGGTGTACTGACCATCACGAGATGCACGGACGTCATCGTGCGTACTCACCAATGGTCGAGGATTACCGATGGGGGTCGGGGGACAATCTAACCCAAATTTAGGCCAGATTTCAAACATCCTACCCACCCTGTATCATCTCCTGGTGACGAAGTATATTTGATGGTCCTCACTGTTGATTTTCCAGTAGATCTGCGTTGATGGGCAATGGAACTAGTCTGTGTGACAACGCTTGTCAGGTTGTCCTGTTCTGGATGACTCAGACGAGGAGTCATTTAGCTGGCGGTTCCCGTTCGTCCGTGATGAGCCCCAACGAACCAATTTTGATTTCTTTCGTTGGCTGCTTCCACCGGTAGATTTGTCGGTATCGATGAATACACTCTCGTGCCCAATGCTCCCAGAAGTTTTGGATCCTCTGAGTGATGATTTGCCACCTGTTGAGTCTGTCCGTGGTGATTTGCTGGAGTGATGGTTCAGGAACCGCCGTGAGCGGTCCCCCGATGATGAAGTGCCTCGGTGTCAGAGCTAATGTGTCTTGAGGATCGTTGGTGAGTGGGCAGAGTGGCCGAGAGTTGAGTATGGCCTCGACCTGAGTCAGAAGAGTCGTGAATTCTTCATACGTCAAGGTCGAGGACGATGATCCTCCTGAGGTGATGCTTTGTTGAATTCACAGCGGCCTTCTACTCGCCTTCCATGTGTGGCGAGTGAGGGTGGTTGAATGTCCACTGTGTCTCGTCTGATGCTAGCCGATCCGTGATGACAGCCGATTCGCTGGATGCCTCGTCGAAGAGATTCTTAAGTTCTCTGTCTGCCCCGATGAAGTTGAGTCCCCTGTCACTTGTCAGGGTCGCACAGTTATCCCGTCTTGAAGTAGAGCGTTTGTACGCTGCGATGAACCCTCCGCTGTCAGATCCGTTACCATTTCTAGATGAGTTGCTGTTGTGGCGAAGCAGAGAAAAACAGACAGATATACGCCCTGTAGATTGTTTTGTTTGTCCTTGATCCTCTCCATCTCAGGACGTTGATTGTGCCAGCAAAGTCCACTGCTGAGTGGAGGAAAAACCCTTGATGGTGTCACTCGTCGCGCAGGCAGCTATCCCATTAACTGTTGAGCTCTCAGTGCTCGATGACGTGCACACATAGTGCACTTAATGATGTGTGAGCATACTGGAGCTCTTCCTCCGATGATCCAGTACCTCTGCCAGATGTGTGCCAAAGTGAGTTGAGTTCCCTATAGCGATGAGTGATGTGGGAGAATAATTGGATTTTTCTCCTCCGCATCCAACGTTGATTTTCGTAGACGTCCGCCCAGGCCCATGACGCCGTCCTCCAGATATGGTTTGAGTGTCGCTATTCGATGATTTGCTGCCAGTGAGTTGCCAGTCCATAAAGTATTGATTTCCACCTCGAAGTAGAGCTGATGAGCGTACCTAAACCAAAACAGTCTGGCTTCTTCGAGCTCTTGTGTTTCTAATTGGGGAGATTCCAGTGGCGGCTGTCATTGGTAGCGTCTTGCGGCTCGATGGATCTAGGCTGTGATACGCAATAGCTTCGTCAACGATGAGTATCTGATAAACAGTGCATCGGCCTCGGCGATTTGCACTGTATGCGAGCTGTGGATTGGCGGTCTCCCTTCTCGAGCTGCTTCTGATGATACTTCGGTTAATGATGGTAAGTCCATTGATGAGGCTAGCCATTGATCCAGTGACAGGATAAGCCATGAGGGTCCTGTCCACCACAGATGAAGCTCCGCCAGTTGCTTCGGTGATAGAGCCCTTGATGCACAGTCCGCTGGATTCTCCTTGCCATTGATATGTCTCCAAGTGGCAGAGGGCAGAGTATCTCTCATCTTAAGAACCCTGTTCTTCATGAAGTCCTTCCATCGTGAAGGATCTCCGTTTATCCAAGTGATGGCCACTGATGAATCGCTCCAAATATAGATTTGTATGTCTTCCCACTCCAGAGTTTGTTGTACGTAGGCCACAAGATCCGTTGCCAGGAGAGCTGCTGTTAGCTCCAGCCGTGGTATGGTCATCTTCTTGAGTGCTGCCACCTTGGTCTTGGCACAGACCAGGGTGACAGTCGTTCCTGATGTCGCTGATGATATTCGAAGATAGACCGATGCGCCCATCGCCAGATTAGATGCGTTTGCGAATCTGTGTAGTTGAACTTCCGTCGTGTTGGGCGATAAATTGAGCCATCTCGGTATTGATAGGCTGCTCAGCCATTGAAGTTCCTTCCTGAAAAGTTGCCAGCGTTTTAAGAAGGCCATTGTGAGTTCATTGCCCCAGTTGAGCTTGACCAGCCACAGCTCTTGGATGAGTGTCTTTGCCATGACGATCACTGGCGTGATGAGTCCCAATGGGTCGTGTTCAAGATAATATCAAGCCGGGACTAAATCAAAACGAGACAAGTAGCGATTGATTGAGTTTTCCTTTTACTTTAGCGAAATTGAGTTCTTATTTACAGCGAAAGAATGAGTTTTCTATTCACAGCGAAATTGAGTTATTCCAGAAGGCAAAAGTTGAGTTTTATAGGCGGCAAGACTCGCAGATGCCGTTTCGAGGACAGAAAGCCTCTTGATGGTCGAGTAGAGAGCCCAAAAATCCGTAAGGATTTAGTTGATGGCCTGGAGATTCTGCTCTCCCATATGGGCTTCTGGCGTCTAGAGCGCTTGTGGTGGCTGCCGCCCTCCTGCCGGCTATCTGGTTCCTGTCAGCTATTTGAGTATTTCCGGGATTCTCTAGATCCGTCTTCTTCTGCTCCTTCTCATCTTTTCCTTCTTCTCCTTGTCTTCTTCTTCGTCTTCTGCTTCTCTGCGTCTTTCCTCGAATAATGATTCTGAGCGTCTGGTCTGTGAGGCCGAAAATCTCTACTTTTATAGGTAGTGTGAGACGCAAAAAACTCTGATTGGCTCGGCGCCGTATGCGAGGATACCGCGCAATAACTTATGATTGGCGGAAACCTCAGTAGTGGGGGTAAAGAACCGGATTGGTTCTAATTTCATAGTGGGAGAAGATATGATTTTTTCTTCGATCGACTGAATTGAAGGCTCTCGAAGCATTATCTTAATCTAACAGGTCGTAAATTTGCGCAATCTCGGACAGGATCACGCGCCTGGTGATGGTGTCCCGGTTGGAGCTGCTCGCCTTGTAGTGAAAGGTGTCTGCCTGAGGCTGCCAGCAGAGCCCTAGCACTTTCATCGTTAATTGCTCAAATTCGATGGTTGTAGCTGATTCCGATGAGAGCCCGAGCCATTCCAGAATGGGTGGTACATTGCTGCACCATTTCTGCAGAGTCATGTCGCCCGCTATTGTGACAGTCGTCACAACAAAATTCGTAAAAGAAAATTTGCAAAAAAGAAATTTGAAAAAAAAGTGAGAGAGAAATCAGTAAAAAAGAAAATTTGCAAAAGAAGATTTATTGCGGAAGAAAAATTTCAAGTTACCGACGTGAGATAAAGAGTGGCGGTCGGTAAAATCGTCGTACATCTGAGATAGTAAAACTACTGAAGCGTCCGATAGTGGCGCGAATTCCCCATTAGAAAGTGGAAACCGGAGGGTTATCCCCGGTGGAAATCAATCAGACAGAACCAGCAGAGAGAGAATTAGAGGGGCGAATCTCCGTTGAAACCAGAGGGGTATCCCTGGTGGAAGCGCGGATTCCCGAGTAGGAGGTGGAAACCGGAGGGGTATCACCGGTGGAGACCATTAGAGAAGGACATCGGTCCAGAGGGTGGGAAAGTCAAATTTCCCATAGAAGACTGAAACCGAAGGGGTATCCCCGGTAGAAGCCAAGCCCGAACCTACACTAGAGGGGTATCCCTAGTGGAAGCTCCTTAGGAGGTCTATACTGGAGGGGTATTCTCAGTAGAAACTTAAAAATCCCACTTAAGCCAGGGAGGGATTAATTAAGTAAATTACATGCAGATAGACATTGAAATTCAAGAAAACGTAGTAAAAGTCGCAAAGAAATTAGTCATTTCAATTTGGAAGATTGAATATTCATTGTGAAAAGAGAAACAAGAGTAAATAAAAAGAGAAATTCTCGAATTACCATCAGATCTTGAAATTTGCAAATGAAAATTTCCCGATAGAAAGAATAGAAGAGAAATGATCGTAGTACGCCCTAAAGAAATTGATTAGTCAGAGAATATTAGTCAAAAGCGCATCTTAGAATTTTGTTTCCTCTCAATATATTTCTTTTGTTAAAATAAGGATAGTCAATGGGACATTATATGTAACCTTCCTCTCTCACTCCATTAAGGCACATTCGGAAGACGAGCATCAGTTTGTTAGAAACATGGAAAATTCACGAAAACTTGCAGGTTAGTAATCAAACAAAGGCAATTTGGAAATTATACCAACCACCTTGTATTGTTTGCCTAGCCTTATAGTAGTATTGGTATTGATTCATGGTATTATATTCATAAGTTCAATGGAAAGAAGTATGCGTATATATTGGTAAAAACAGAAAAGAAACAAAGTTTGTCAGAAACTCGTAGTTGATAAGTTTTCCCTTGTGTTAAAATTTTGATTTTTTTTTTATTTGCATTTGCATTTTTGAATAAACGTTCTTTTGGTTTGAAATAATTGAAAAACGTTGTCCGTGTAAGTTTTGTATTTGTGCCAGTACCCCTCACTTATTCGAACCCTGGTAACTCATGAGCTAAGAGGCATATCTCCGAGAGTATTCCGAATTCATTTCGGTCTAGCACTGGTTGAATAAAATTTGGAATTCCAAAACAGTTCATTACACCATGCAGAGATTGATTAGCTGCTTGAAGATCTCCTCCAGTTGATGTTCCATTTCTGCACCTACATATGTAATGATTTTTTATTTTTATTTATTTACAGCACATGTTGTTGAAATTTTGACTGAGGAATTTGGATTGTGTTGAAATACAGGGTTAAATTATCGAAGTAGTTGATTAACTAATTTCAGAAAGTTAAGCAAAATGACAGTGGCCAAGATAAAAATGATTAACAAAAGAATGAACCGCTCAGTAAATGTTACATTATTCACAATCCAATGGAATATAAATAAGAGGATAATAATGATGAGAAATTCGCGAAAACAGGCTAAACAAACATGAATAAAAAAAATATCATACCAGTCTTTCAATTGCACTAAAGAAGTTAGGATTAGAGATAAATTTTAAANTCTCAGTAGAAACTTAAAAATCCCACTTAAGCCAGGGAGGGATTAATTAAGTAAATTACATGCAGATAGACATTGAAATTCAAGAAAACGTAGTAAAAGTCGCAAAGAAATTAGTCATTTCAATTTGGAAGATTGAATATTCATTGTGAAAAGAGAAACAAGAGTAAATAAAAAGAGAAATTCTCGAATTACCATCAGATCTTGAAATTTGCAAATGAAAATTTCCCGATAGAAAGAATAGAAGAGAAATGATCGTAGTACGCCCTAAAGAAATTGATTAGTCAGAGAATATTAGTCAAAAGCGCATCTTAGAATTTTGTTTCCTCTCAATATATTTCTTTTGTTAAAATAAGGATAGTCAATGGGACATTATATGTAACCTTCCTCTCTCACTCCATTAAGGCACATTCGGAAGACGAGCATCAGTTTGTTAGAAACATGGAAAATTCACGAAAACTTGCAGGTTAGTAATCAAACAAAGGCAATTTGGAAATTATACCAACCACCTTGTATTGTTTGCCTAGCCTTATAGTAGTATTGGTATTGATTCATGGTATTATATTCATAAGTTCAATGGAAAGAAGTATGCGTATATATTGGTAAAAACAGAAAAGAAACAAAGTTTGTCAGAAACTCGTAGTTGATAAGTTTTCCCTTGTGTTAAAATTTTGATTTTTTTTTTATTTGCATTTGCATTTTTGAATAAACGTTCTTTTGGTTTGAAATAATTGAAAAACGTTGTCCGTGTAAGTTTTGTATTTGTGCCAGTACCCCTCACTTATTCGAACCCTGGTAACTCATGAGCTAAGAGGCATATCTCCGAGAGTATTCCGAATTCATTTCGGTCTAGCACTGGTTGAATAAAATTTGGAATTCCAAAACAGTTCATTACACCATGCAGAGATTGATTAGCTGCTTGAAGATCTCCTCCAGTTGATGTTCCATTTCTGCACCTACATATGTAATGATTTTTTATTTTTATTTATTTACAGCACATGTTGTTGAAATTTTGACTGAGGAATTTGGATTGTGTTGAAATACAGGGTTAAATTATCGAAGTAGTTGATTAACTAATTTCAGAAAGTTAAGCAAAATGACAGTGGCCAAGATAAAAATGATTAACAAAAGAATGAACCGCTCAGTAAATGTTACATTATTCACAATCCAATGGAATATAAATAAGAGGATAATAATGATGAGAAATTCGCGAAAACAGGCTAAACAAACATGAATAAAAAAAATATCATACCAGTCTTTCAATTGCACTAAAGAAGTTAGGATTAGAGATAAATTTTAAACACAATGTTGAACGAAAATTGTATATTTTTGATAATCGAGAGAATCAAGAAGCTGAAAATCATCAGCAAGAACAGTTTCATAGAATAAATAAGATTTAATTCAATCACCACAATATTGCCTATATTTCAGAAGCAATTTTCCGTTTGTCAGATTATTTCTCTTTTTGTATGATTCATCATAAATATTACATGAATTGTTTCAATTTTCTCGTTTACCATAAATTATAAATAAACATCATCAAAAATATATAGAAAAATTATTTTGTTACAAGCTTAAAATTTTTTCATTTATCAAAAATTATGACATATCAAATATCAAAAATGTTGCATCAAGCATCACGAAATTACGTTCGTTTCATTTATCAAGTTCATAGAAATATTTTAAATTTTCACAATAAATAATAATGTTACGAGATTATCATTAAATTCAGGTCACAAAATAAACTTAAATTATTATCAAAAATCCCCAATTCATAATTAGAGTCGCCACTCTTAGTTAAACCAACCAAGAAAAAACACGTGTTTTGCAAAAAAAGACGAGATTATGTTCAATTCAAACATATCAAGAATAAGGGCTCAAATCTCTCACAAATGTGACTCGATAGTCTTCAATTCTCTCAAATAAAAAATTAATAAATTGTTTTTGAAAAAAATGTGTCTAGACAGTGTTAAGAAAAAAGTATTTACAGTGCGTTTTCCAAAGAACAATCGTTCAGGAGGCACGTGGCCGAAGCCTTTTGGGTATACCCTGAGAAAAGAAGTACTTATCTTGTCGAGCGCCGGGCGAGAAATAAGGCCGAGTCAAGGTGTTTTTGCACCTTGTGGTCTATTTTCAAAATTCACTAACCAAAATTTAGATCGTTGCATTCGTCTTCGGCTTTAATTGTGTCGATAAAATAGTCTGCAAAGAAAAAACAAATCTTGGTTGGACCTGCAGAGGGCAGTTTTTAATTTTTCTTGGCGGTTTAATTTCGAAAAGTAGATTTCAATAAATTTAATGTCCTACAATATCCCTCTATTTTCTGTTGCGTGACCTAGGGCATGAACAGAAAATCTCCTATGACAACAGAAATATAAATTTATATAAAATCGAATTTTTCTTCTAAATTCATGACTTGACAATTAAACTGAACTTATCATAACCGAAAATACAATCATAAAATTATATCTTGATAATTCACAATTTCATATTCGTTAGTACTTGTTGAATTGACTAGTCAGAATGAAGAAAACTCAGGGTAATCAAAAGTGCACGCCAATAATCATTTGTATAATGAGCACTAATCAATACTAGAATTAAAATACTGTTTTTATTAATGTGGCAGGATTGAGAGATTTACGATCGAGAGTTTTTACGTCTCGGCTTGATAATATTTCCTCAGACTAAGTCCATTATACGTTCCTTTAATTCTTTCCGGATCACGAATGTCAGACAAAACAAAGGCATTTGGTCCTTTCATGTTAATAATCTGATAAGGCCCTTCATATAAATGAAAAAATTTGTGAGTTACCCTGTCAGTTTGACTAGACAAGTGGGGGACCTTCAATAAAACCTTGTCACCTATTTTATAAATAATGCGAGATTTTCCTGTTTGTTGTTTTCTTCTCTGGTTAAATTGTTTGAGGAGACTCTCCTTTGCCAAAACTATCTTCAAATCGTGTGGTATCTCAACGGCCGGTGGAAAATTAATGATTTTTTGGATCTTCTCAATGGATTTCTTCCCATAATGCAACTCGTAGGGTATATACCCTGTGCTACAGTGGGTAGTTACGTTGAGTAACTCTTCAATTTGTTTAATATACTTCCCCCATTTGGTATGCTGATCAGAGCAGTATATTCCGAAAAACTTCCCTAATTCACGCATTATCCTTTCGGTTGGATTAGACTGAGGATGTCTAACGGAAGAATATATAAATTTAATTCCCAATTTTTCCAAGGTATTTTTCCAAATAGCAGATGAAAATTGAGTTCCATTATCGGAAAGAATTCTTGTAGGTTTCCCCACATCACTGAAATAATTCTCGCATAGTTTTTTCAGTACCATTCGAGTGGTTGCCTTTTTGATGGGATAGAGACGAACGAGCTTAGAGAATGCATCAACCATGACAAATAAATATAAAACACCCCCAATCGACCTCGGCAATGGACCATAAAAATCAACGGTAACCAGGTCACCAGGCTTATCTGCTTGCACATGTTCCCATTCTTCTTCTGTTGCACAAGACATGGATTTGACTCTTTGACACAAATCACACTCCCGAATAACCTTCTTCACCCCCTTCACCATGCTCCTCCAGTAATAGAAACGTTTCAATTGAGCATTTGTTTTGAACACTCCACAATGACCTAACCGCTCATGCTCTGACTTGATCAACGGCCTTTGTAAGACGTCAGGCACCATCAGACACCAATTATCGCTCCCAGACTTCCTATGAAACCATATCCCTTCATACTGGCTGAACTCATGACTCGATGTTATATCTGATTTTTTGCACACTAATTCTTGGATTTTCTCGTCGCTGGACTGCATTTCTCTGATTTTTTTAAATTCCGCAAAAACATTAGGTTCGAGTTCCACTCTACAAATCACGATCAACGCGTCATTACAATAATTGAAAGACGTCTCCCCATTATCCCAAGACAAGGTTGATATTATGAATTGTTGTGTACTCTCCTTTACGAATTTTCCCTCTGGGTTCCTACTAAAAAAATCGGCCACTGTGTTGTCCTTCCCTTTACAATGAGTAACTGTGAAGTTATATTCTTGGAGTAACAAACTCCATCGACAGAGACGAGCTCCCAAAAATTGTGTTTTGTCCAAAAAAGTTAATGCTTGATGATCTGTGATAATGTGAAAAGTTTTTCCTATCAAGAGGACTCGAAATTTACTTACAGCGTAAATTATCGCCAACAACTCTTTTTCTGTTGTGGTATAATTCTTCTCAGCCGGGATTAAACATCTGCTAACTATCGAAATGACTTTATGATCGTCTTGATCATCCTTGTGATAAAGTACTCCACAGATGCCCACATCTGAGCCATCTGTCTGCACATAGAATGGCTTATCCAGGTTATAGTGTGATAAATAAATTATTTTTGCAAAATTCTCCTTGAGAAGTCGGTAGTGCTGAGAATATTCTTCATTCCATTCCCATGAATTATTTTTGCAGAGTAATCGACGGAAAGGTTCCATGTATTTTGAGTGATTCAAACTAAATTCACGGTAATAGTTACACAGTCCAAAAAATCTTTGCAAATCCGTAATGTTTTTCGGCTCTTCAAAGTTAATAATTTTAGCCAATTGATCATTATCTGGTCTGATACCGCGAGAACTCAATATAAATCCCAGGAATGGAACTTCTGACTGACAAAAAATGGCCTTATTGATACGCAAAGTAAAGTTGTGCTCTGATAATCTCTTGAATACAAATTATAAGCTTTCTAAGTGTTGGTCGAATGTTCGACTGGCAACTAAAATGTCATCAACGTAACACGTGAGAAAATTGTTGCAATTGTTCCCCAGGGCCATGCGTATAGCTCTCATGAATCCACTACCTGCTATTTTCAGTCCAAAGGGAATGCTTGTGAACTGATAAAGCTGTCCATCAAAAAGGAACGCGGTGTACTGTCTTGATTCTGGTGCCAGTGGCACTTGCCAATAACCATGAGTCAAATCGAGTGCGGATAGATATTGTTTACCATGAAATTGTTGCATTATTTCTTCCATCAATGGTAGGGATTCGTTATCACCCTCAATAATATCGTTCAAAAATCTGGCATCCAAACACAGTCTCCCCGATCCATCCTTTTTGACGACGATTCGGAGTGGATTACAAAATTCGCTCACAGAGAGTTCAATGACGCCAATCTTCAACATCTTATTTATTTCCTTACGAACAGAATCTCGTATCGCGAAAGGCACTGGGTAACTCTTTTTTACGTATGCTTTCTCTCTCTTCACTTTAATTTTGTGTTGATAAATTTCAGTGCATCCGGGTTTCTCGGAAAACAGGGTCTTATACCTCATAATCAATTGTTTCAGTGCATCCCCCCGCTCAGGAGACAGTGACAAGAGTTTCGGTTCGATCAGGCTGGCAGTATCCTCCCAGGATTCCCCCTCACCCACATCCAACACCTCATCAATATTGTCCTCATTATATTCCTCCAGATTGTTAACCGAGTATATTAAACAATCAGCACATAGATTATCATTCAATGCCTTATTGTCGAAACAGATTTGACAATAATCATAACCAACATTGATCATGTTAATCTGGAAAACTTCAAAATTATTCAATTCAACTTGTGAATTACTCGAATCATTAAACAAAAAATTTAAGTTTAAATCATTTTCTGATGAATTATCACAGCTTAATATGTTCTTTAGTGCTTCAGATTGTTGATCAGTATTTTTATTAACGATAGAATGTTTTTTATTTATATCATTGTTAACAATATACGGTGAAAAATTATAAAATGCTTTCGACCGGTGAACCTCATCTAAGGATGATTGGTGTGGTTGCGGTGATTTTACTTTGGATGGAAGATCCCATGGATTCTGCTTCGACTCTGAACTGTTGCACTCATCAACCGATGAGTGGTTAGAATCTACTAGGTGTTCACTTAAAATGAGTCGCAAGGTTTGAATTCCGGTGTTATTGTTGTTTAACTGAGGGACAATCCCTCTGGACACAGCCCGCCCGAAAGACACAGTCCCCATGGAGAGCTCTCGTCGCCTCAAGTGAATTTTACCCTGATCATAATCGATAATTGCTCGTTAGTCTTGCAACCAGTTATTTCCGAGTATAATGTCACTAGTCAAAAATGGAATAACTAAGAAAACATAGTTTAATCGTACATTATCGACCAACATTTCCAATAAAATTTGTTTCCTGACTGTAATACCTTTCTTCGTGACGGCTGACACAATTTGCACCTGGCTAACTGGCAGTTATTTTATTGTGATTTTATTTTTTATCTGACTATATAAATGTTCTGACACACATGTCACGTGACTTCCCGTATCTACCAACGCATCAACCTGAATATCCAAAATATACACTTTTAAAGAAGGACACTTCTCGATAGCAGCCCTAGGTTTATCCGGCTGAGTCCAATCACCCTCTATGTCTCTCGATAAATCGTCAATAAAATCAAATAGAGCTTGGCACGATGATTTATTTTTCTTCACCGTGCACTGTACTAGTTTAAATTATGTCTAGGCAGTTGATCATTCCTATTGTGATTACAATTTTGTGATTTATTATTGCAATAGTGATTTGACGGATTAATATTTGGTAGAGGTAATCGAACATCTGGGAGTTCAAATTGGCAACTGATCTGGTGTCCTGATGTGGTGTTCATTGCACGACAATTAAAAGTAGCTCTATCATTAACATTCCGAAAATCTGAATTTTTCTGATTCGAGCTACAGTCGTGGACTAAACCTCCAAGGTTATTACCCTGGATACTTTGAATACTATTACATGAGGGAAAGTGAGTGAAATTTGAGGTTAGGAATTGACTGTCACCTGAAACCTGACTAATCTGATCCGAGTAATTCGACTTTTGTAAGCTGTTAACTTTGTTCAGTACAGCATTTTGACTACCTGAATTCGGAGGATGCCATTCTCTTTTTTCATGTGAGGCAGAGTCCTCCTGTGAGCTGTCAATTTGTGTCAATGTCCTAGCTAGAGCATCTGTATTATTAAAGTCAATTGACGATACCATCCCTCTTACTTCGAAAGGCAATTGTTGCACTATAGTAAAATTGATCTAATAAGGAGTCAATAGTGGATCAAAATGTCGAGTATCTCGAATCTGTTGATAAAAATAAGTGTGCAAAGACCCGTCCTTGTGAGAATATTTCCTAGCTGCCCATTTGGTCTTGAACCTCACTCTGATTGGAATTGAATAAAATTCGTTTAGAAAAGCTTCTTTAAATTGTTCATAAGTTCTCAATAAATGTTTTGTTATCATGTACCAGGTTTTACTTTTTCCCTCAAATAACTCATCCAGAACCATCAACCTTTGGTCTGCCATGACATTCTTTGATATGTAATACCTTTGAAGATCTTCTAGAAAATCTAATGGATTCACTTCGTCCTTAAATTTTGGTGGATTGATTTTAAGATTCAAAAATTGGAAATGATTTACCAAGCCGGTTACCAAACGATCATTTGTAGCTGTTGGATTGACCTGAGGTGCAGCAGGTGGTTGAAGGCATTGAGCCTTCTGCTGTCGAACTCGTTGTTCCTCCAAAATGGTTCTCATTTGTTTTAGTTGTTTTTTCATTTCCAAAATCTCATCCTTTTGTTGATCAACTCTCTCCTGTTCCTCTCTCAGTTTACGCCACTCTTTTTCAATTTCCTGTCTAGCTTCTTCTATTGTATTGTCAGGCATTTTTGATTTTCCCTTCCTGCGATTATTTGAAAAGGAATTAGTATTTTTCTTTACAGGTTTTTTCGATTTTGGTTTTTCTAACGTTTCTTCATAGCTCGAGTTTCTATCTGATGAATTTTTCGATTTTGATCGAGTTTTTACTGGTGAAAAATTATTTTTTTGTGTTCATCAATTCAGCACAACTAGGTCTACGTTTCGTGCCTGATGTCGGGCGCCAATAATGTAATGATTTTTTATTTTTATTTATTTATAGCACATGTTGTTGAAATTTTGACGGAGGAATTTGGATTGTGTTGAAATACAGGATTAAATTATCGAAGTAGTTGATTAACTAATTTCAGAAAGTTAAGCAAAATGACAGTGTCCAAGATGAAAATGAATAATAAAAGAATGAACCGCTCAGTAAATGTTATATTATTCACAATCCAATGGAATATAAATAAGAGGATAATAATGATGAGAAATTCGCGAAGACAGGCTAAACAAACATGAATAAAAAAAAATATCATACCAGTCTTTAAATTGCACTAAAGAAGTTAGGATTAGAGATAAATTTTAAACACAATGTTGAACGAAAATTGTATATTTTTAATAATCGAGAGAATCAAGAAGCTGAAAATCATCAGCAAGAGCAGTTTCATAGAATAAATAAGATTTAATTCAATCATCACAATATTGCCTATATTTCAGAAGCAATTTTCCGTTTGTCAGATTATTTCTCTTTTTGTATGATTCGTCATAAATATTACATGAATTGTTTCAATTTTCTCGTTTACCATAAATCATAAATAAACATCATCAAAAATATATAGAAATATTATTTTGTTACAAGCTTATCATTTTTTCATTTATCAAAAATTATGACATCAAATATCAAAAATGTTGCATCAAGCATCACGAAATCACGTTCGTTTCATTTATCAAGTTCATAGAAATATTTTAAATTTTCACAATAAATAATAATGTTACGAGATTATCATTAAATTCAGGTCACAAAATAAACTTAAATTATTATCAAAAATCCCCAATTCATAATTAGAGTCGTCACTCTTAGTTAAACCAACCAAGAAAAAACACGTGTTTTGTAAAGATAGACGAGGTTATGTTCAATTCAAATATATCAAGAATAAGGGCTCAAATCTCTCACAAATGTGACTCGATAGTCTTCAATTCTCTCAAATAAAAAATTAATAAATTGTTTTTGAAAAAAATGTGTCTAGACAGTGTTAAGAAAAAAGTATTTACAGTGCGTTTTCCAAAGAACAATCGTTCAGGAGGCACGTGGCCGAAGCCTTTTGGGTATACCCTGAGAAAAGAAGTACTTATCTTGTCGAGCGCCGGGCGAGAAATGAGACCGAGTCAAGGTGTTTTTGCACCTTGTGGCCTATTTTCAAAATTCACTAACCAAAATTTAGATCGTTGCATTCGTATTCGGCTTTAATTGTGTCGATAAAATAGTCTGCAAAGAAAAAATAAATCTTGGTTGGACCTGCAGAGGGCAGTTTTTAATTTTTCTTGGCGGTTTAATTTCAAAAAGTAGATTTCAATAAATTTAATTTCCTACACATATATGTCGTCGACATATCGTCCTTTGATAAATGTCGGTAAGGCCAATGGGAATCGATGACCTTCGTCGATGACCAACTGCTTCAGTACCCGTAGGACCATAAGTGACTGTCGACAGTTGATACTCGATGGGTTGGCCGTTGTCGTCCTTCCGGAGAATTCGTTGATAGTCCCAATCGTCTTGTTCTACCCTGATCTGGCGAAAATTTTTCACGATTTCCGTGTTGAAAACAAACCGATGACGACGTAGCCAGATGAGAAGGTCGGAGCTGGTGATTTATAGTTTAGGTCCCGGATGGAGGTGTCATTCAATGACACCCCCGTTGAGCTTCGATGCGAAGCGTCGAACACCACTCTCAATTTTGTGGTCGTACTGTCTGATTTAAGCACTGCATGATGAGGCAAATAATATGCCCGTTCCGGCTCCGACATCGATGATGCTCGTTGCATGTTGTCCAAGGACTCATACTCCTCGATGAATTTCTTGTAACGAGTATTTTTTTTTATCGTTATGTTACATCGCTTCGACCCGGTTAGGGTATACTGAGGTGATGATCAAGACTTTAAATGGTTAGATCGCCCCATTCTACCCGGCCGGGATTTGAACTCGGAACCTTTCGCATGTGAGGCAACATACTTACCCACTGCGCCAAGCCACCGGGCGATGTAGCGATGATCCGATGACATTCTCCTCATGAGCTTCTGTAACCGTATCTTGACCGATGATGCTGTATTCCACAAGGCGACTGGCGATGATTTAAATGATAGATTCACAATGTGGCGTCCCGTCGAATGTCGTCAATGAGTCTCGATAAAGTGTTGTTCACATTCCGCTTCATTCTTCGTCAAGACATGATGATGATGTATCCGGTGGTTTCTCCTCAGTCCAAAACATCTTCAGAAGTTCCAAAAGTAGTTGATTCGCTATCTGTTTCGTTACTTTCAACGATGATTTTGGAGCTCAGCCGTCCCCACAGACTGGCCCTGAAATAGTTCAGCCGAAGATGGTTTGCTGAGCCATCCGATTCGTTTCCTTGAACCTGATTATTTTCTCGCCGATGATTCTCCCGTAGAAGTCATCTCCGATGGTGATATCGATGCCCCCAGGGTTTAAGAATTGAGGATCTGCCAGTTGAAGTTCTCTTAATTGATGAGGAATCGTTGATTCGCAAGTAAATGGCAGTAAATTCACCGTCAACTTGTTCAAGATCTGAGCGTTTATGTTGATTTGAGCACCGGGGTCGTGCCTCGGTTGTAAGGCGAGAGTCACTACACTACGCGTGCTCCCCGATGAGGTTTCTCCGATGCCTACGATGAAAAGTGATGATGACCTTCGCTCCAGATAAAGTTGATTGACCAAGCGCTCAGAAACTAATGTTATATCTCGCCCTGGTCGATGAGGATCCGTGCTGGTCTGGAATTTCCATGATGATTGAGGGCAAAGACCCTCGCCGTCGGCAAGATTACTAGTTGAGTTGTTTCCGGTTGATGTCGTTGAACTTTCAAAACGTTGATGGTGTCCACCGGATTCACCTGGTACAGTTCTGATTGTCGATTGACAAGATCTAGCCTTGAGAAACTCCAGGAAAGCCTCCAACTCTGGAGGTTGCGTTGAATCCCCGATTTTTACCTTCCAGGCCTCCCTGGTGTCTGCGTAGATGATTCTGCTCATGATGATTCTCCTCATGACGATAGCCAACAGCTCCGCCGCTATCTTCTCCGTGAGCGGCTCCATGTTGAGGATCCGATTCAAGTGAGACGCCATTATGAGCCTGGGATTCTCATAGTGTGCGATGAGTTTCTGCCAAGCGGTGGAGTAGTTGGCTGTCTCAACTCCGATGTCCTTGATGAGCGCCTCAGCCTGACCCTTCAGCGCGCCCTTCAGCCTGACCATCTTCTGCACGTCCGCCATCTTCGGGTTCTCATGGAGGAGTGATACGAAGATGTCGTAAAATGTCTTCCACTCTGAATACTTCCCAGAAAACTCCGGGATGTCGATTCTCCGAAGAGTGCTCGTCGATGATGCTCCTGCTGATGTCTTTTCTGATTGCGTCTCCCGAATTTGAGCCATGATTCGCTTGCTGGAAGGCGTCCTCCACGGAGTAGGGATGCTCAAGGACGTCTTCGGTGACACCCTCGATCAGTGCCTCGTGGTACGAGGAGAAGTTTGTCCACTGAGTTTTCACGATGCGTTGGTGCGCCTCAATGTCATCTGAGGTCAGACTGGCGATTTCCTCAGTATTGAGTTCCCCCATGATGTCCTCCAGAGGACAAAATCCTCAAAAGTGCAGCTGCACAAAAATGAATTATCTCGAGTACACAATTTTGAGTAAATTTCCGGGAAAACCCATAAAACAGAAAAATAAGTTTCAAATGATAAAGCCGCCAAACACTCTTCAAGTGTTTGTCTCTGGCGATATTTTGGAGATTTTACGACTTGCAGGCGACTGCATGTCGCGTCTAAGGGTCGAAGGTTTGTTACCGGACCCCCCAAATCTCGAGAATTTTCCGTTGCACATGGGACTTTTTCCCATGAGCCAATGCCCTTGTATCCACCCGACGGATAAGGGAGATAAACAGGAAGTTCTAACGGTCAAGGGACACTTGTGTGTACCCTCGAATGGAATTTGAACTGATAAATATAACTGAAATAATATTTAAATGTTATGCTGAAATAATATTTTTTTTCAATTTCGAATAATTCTTATATTTTTTTACAAATGATTTACTAAAAAGTAGCAATTGATCGAACTGAGAATTAACCAGAAATTCTCAATTAAGAGAATTTCAAATGATAAAGAAATTCAATGATTCAATTAAAATGAACTTCAAATTTAATCGAATTCTCGATCCGTTCAATTGCATTCGAATTCCCATAATTGATCATATCAAGATTTCCAATGTGGAGAATCTGAAATGATCAGTTCAAATAATTAATCAATCAAGATAATAAGATGTTTCAAGTGGATAAAACAATTTTTGTATTGTTAGATAATTAGAGACGATACCCAAAAATTAGATTATTAATAATAGGAAATAGTCATTAATAATTATCAATATTTAATTGTACAAGTTAATTAATTAAATTGTATGATTCAATTAATTAACATAAGTAAATTGGAGATTCTGGAGGGAGACAAATTGGGACTCCTGGAACAATTCTCATTGGTTAGTTGGGGGTGGAAAAGTCCGCCCACACCCCAACAAAAATTTCGAAATCTCAATGTGGAAGGGATGGAGTAACCCTGAAACATTGGGAGTGATGAGCGTAGAGAGGGAAACTCTGACCCAAGGTCGCGCACCTTTGGCTCCGAGTTTTTCCTCCCGAAATGTTGAGGTCACACCCCTAGTGTTGTTAATAAAACCACTTACACTTCGGGTTTTTCCTCAGTTTCCCGCTCAGTTCCAATAGTGAACTTTCAATCTACCCTTTGGGTGATTTTTATTAAGAATCCATCGTGATTTTTTTTCATTAAGAATCTTTTCGATTCTTTTAATCTCAGAATCCCTTGTGATTCTTTTTAATAAGTCTTTAGTGACTTTCATATTTTTTTTTATTTAAACTCCTCTGAGTTTTATTTTTGTTTCCATAAAAAGTGTATAAGTAGTTGTCAAATCAATTTGAAATTGTATCGAATCAATTTTAATTGTTTCTAAAAATTGGAGTGTGTAGAATCACTCGCGGCAATTGGTGTTATAAATTTTAAAAGTTAACCAATAAGGATTAGCTGTCTACGGAACCTGTAGGTTAATTTTTGTATTCTTTTAAATTTTGAGTTTTCAAAATACAGACTCGTAAGAGTCAGTGTAACTAACACTCTTTTATTTTTCATTTATTAAAAACCTTGTTTCTTCCCAGTTAAAATTCCTCTAGATAAACGTAGATCAAAATGTCAAATCAATTCGAGATCCAAATTTTGTTATAAAAATTTCCCATTCAAATCATTGATTTCTCCTTCAGGGATAAATTCGTTTAAAGGATTTCTTAAATACATTTGGGTTCAAGTACTGATTACTTTAAAATTTTGATCTCTAGTTTATGTCAATTTAAATTTCATTAATCCTGACATAACACCTGTTTCTGGATTGTCTCCGGAACTGACATTTTCTCGGAAAGAAAATATTTTCTTGGAAATATTGCCCATCACAAATGTGGAGTTATTCATTCATTTCATCGAGGCAATAAATAGCTTGTGAGTAATTATGAAAATCAAGTGAACCATCTCTATAAAAATATTTTTTCTCAAAAAAAAAAATGTCACGATTTCATGAAAATGTTTGCAGTGGAAAGAATATGGAAAAATACAGAATACCTTTTTGTGGATTTTTCTCGAAACTCAAATTTTAAGGGCAGAAAAAATAATTTCTTGGACAACTGTGAGTTGTCCAAATAATTTGGTATTTATTGTAGAAACTCATTTTATTTATCTCAATCGAACCTTTCCTTCTTCGGTATTTTCCTGTGGTCGTCAGTATATATATTTTATTAAGGATTATAATTGGTATAGAAATGATATTCTTCACAAAAATGGTGCAGGCAGAGAGACTTTCTGCGCCACGAGCATCTAACTACTGCAACATTAGTACAACCATCAACATCACATTGTGGATTAGAAGATTGTCCAAACGCAAAATCAGAAGGATTATCAAATTCCTTAGGTTTTTTAGCAATATAACTACTTAGGAAATAAGCGTAACGAAATAGATTCTAATACCTCGGTGATGATAATTGATTATGAACTACAGATTGCAATTTGATCACATTATTCCGCGCATGTAAATTGATATGATGATTCAAGAGAACGACCGTATCTGAAAAATGATGAACATTATTTTTCTAAATTCTGAAACCGTATACATCAAGAGGCTGAATTTTCCCGGTCGTCCCTTTTGGAATCAGCATCATTAATAATTCTTTATTCCGAGGAGTTGCTTCTTCTACCACTCGAGAGCAATGTTCATTCCATGAATCGATCAATAGTAGACTTTTTAGTCCCACGTTTGGGAAGAATACTTCTTCCAACCAAATTTTGAAGTGTTCTGAAACATTTGGAATAGGATGAATATTGTAATCGGTACAAATAACTTATCACATCTTGTTATACATTTGAAATATCATCTTACCAGAAGTCAGTTTTCCCGATTTTGAAGCCGTTATATAAACATTTGAAGTTCTGAATAGATTGTTCTGGACCATTGCGCCAAACTTTCCGGAAGGTTCCTTGTAAACAATGAAAAGAGGTGACAATAATTTGCCATCAGCAGATATCGTGGGTTGTATGGTACAACTGGGTGTCGTTGATGTTACAGATTGCACAATGCATGTGACTTCTTTAAACCCCTCTTCCGTCAAAGTTCGACCCGAATGCGTTTCCAATTGAAAACCACTTTGATCAGAATTATAGATGTTTTGTGAGCCATACATTTCAAAATATGGTTTGATCTTTTGCAGGAATTCATCTGCGGTGTTTTGTAAATCTTCTTGATTTTCCATCGTTTTACGCGTCACGAATTTAGTAATCTTGTGAGATGTAATGCGATGAGCTCTTTTGAAGTAATGCGGCCACCACGGCGAGGCCTTGATTCGAATATCTTCATGTCCAATATCTTTCTGGGCTTGCAGAGCCCATCTCCATCGGTCTGCATCATGAACAATTAACCCTGCATCAATAGCATTCTTCATATTTTGAAATGTATACTCTGATATACATTTCAATTTCTCCATATAAGTTCCTTCTTTATTGACTTGATGCGCTCAGCGACGTAATTGTTAAACCGATTTCACTCTTTTGAATCTTTTGGAAACGGTTTTTATAGACAATTTTTTTTTCGTTTTCGGACTCCTCCAGAATTCAACTGCTTTTTTTTATACTCATAGTCTACAGGTTCGTCATCATCTGAACAACTATCAGATGATTCTTTATGATGCGGTTGGAAGTCTGTATCCTCAATCGGTATCATTGCGGTGTCTTTATACGGCTCTTGGAAATCGAGAGTGGATTCTTCAATCATTTGCACACCATTATATTTCTCCATAGTTCGTTTCAAGATGTTCTCGAAGTTAGTTGCCAATTCTCGTTCTTCATTAGTCACAGGAGTTTCCACAAGATTCATCACTTCAAATGTTACCATGAGGAGCTTAGTAACGTTTATAGGATTGAATCTCATGATGAAAACAATTAGAAATATACGATTAGTAAGAGACTGTTTTCCCGTGATATGTTTATGTAGACTGAACACGGTACGAAATGAAGGGGAACAAAATTGCAGAAATATTCGGGGTTATGAATAATGCATGATTACTGACCTGATTAGCTATTTTTGAGTATAGGTGACGTTCGCATGAATATGGTTACTTTGTTTGGATTCATTATCGCTTTCAGCATTGTGCTATCACCAGATATAGTATAATGATGGATGTGATATTCACAAGAAATTATTTTTTCACCCCAGAAAATTTCAGTTCCGGGGAAAATTAAAAAACAGGTGTTCCGCACTTTTCCATATTCTTTCAAACGCAATTGATTTTATAAAGGCTTTTATAATTCTAGGCTTTTTTTTTTTTGAAAAAGAAAATTTTTAGAGGGGTAGTTTTCCCTCAAAATTTCAACCCCCGGAGGAACTATCAATTTCGATTTTCCTCATTTCTCACCAGTTATTTATCAACTTGATGAATTGAATAAATAACTCCCCTACTGTGATGGGTGACATTTCCAAGAATTTTTTTTTCACCCCAGAAAACTTCAGTTTCGGGGAAAATCCAAAAACAGGTTGTGACGAGCTTCGTATAAATTCACTTTTTCTATCAATAATTAATTAAAATAATTTATCACAACTGGTCTCAAACTTAAGGCCTTCCAACGTCGAACTTACCATGGGCGCCAGCCTATTTTCAATATTTTTTACTTGGTGGAATAGACAACGCTAAGGGTTCCTCAAAGCAACTCGAAATTCCTCTGAACAAAATCTCAACCCAGACTCTTTATAACAAGGGTGAGGAGGGACGATATCTCCTAATCGGACTCTTGGAAGCCCAAGAAATAAATCGAAACAATCAATTTTATACCCCAAAGGAACTGATATATTCAGAAAATACACAAAATAATATTAAAATGAAAGATGAAAATATATACTGAAATGATCATTCTTAAACGTAAATTTACGGGACCACTGGTCCTACTCAGTGGGGAAATAGTACATTACGCAACTAGTGCGGAAAGCAGGCTGCGCCGCCCGAGTGATACCGCCTGCTGTCCGCACGTGTTGCGTATACTATTTTATATGATAAGTGCGTGATGAAGTCTGGGGGCGGAGGGGGGGGGTGTGGGGGGCGAAGCCCCCCACGTGAAAAGGGGGTGCAGGGGGCTTCGCCCCCCCCCCACTGAAGAAAAAACATCACATTTATTTTAAAAAATTATTATAAAAAAGTGTGATTTAAAAATTATGCGGAACTTCTAAAGAAAAAATTAATTATATTCATTAAATATGTAGTTCAAAAAACTTGTAAAGTATTTTTAATTGAAAAAAATTAATTATAATAATTACAAAATACAATTTTTAAAAATCATCAAGAATTCGCGAAAAAAAGAAAATTATAATTATAAAAAAATATGATACGAAACGTAATTGAAAAATCGGAGAATATTTTATTTCCATTTTCTTCAAATGTCACATTACCAATAAACTCCTCCTCATCAGCAAATAAATTCTCCTTACTGCCTAACTTTTCATCGCTATCAGGAATTATACGATTTTGGCTCATTTTATCTGCTTCGAAAATCACCTTNTACCTGCTTCATTGCTACCTTTTTGGGTAATGAGCAAGTTAACGGACTCACTGAAGTATACCAATAATTTTTACATATTAATAAATATTAAAATGATTCAACGTTTTTACAATTTACCATTTGAGTCGGACTCGTCGGGATAAAAAGATCTACACACTGAAAAAAGTGCGAAAAATTGACTATTGGATCACTCGTGAAACAATAGAAAATTCTTAGCAACTAAATTATTAAGTTGGAAATGGATCTCAGCAACCTCTACTATATCTCATTTGAGAAAAAAAACACACCATTGAGTATCTTCGTGAGTTCAGAGTACTGAAATCACACTCTCTCGGTCCGGAGTGCGGTGAACAGATGTACACTGACTACAATCTTAACATATTTCGATGTCAGAGAGCTCGACAAATTATTAACAACAAGAGAAAAAGAGTCCAGATTAGGTGTAGTGGAAAAATGAGCATTTTCAACAATTCAGTGTTATCTCGGTCGAGAGTACCGCTACCTAATTTATTTAGATTAATATTTACATATATCCATAATGATACCTCCACAATCGAAACCCTTTCTTTTGAATCCAAGTTATCAAAGCAGACGGTTCGAAAGAGGATTAAGAGCATCAATAGTGTATTAACGCGGTGGGACAGCGATTGCCAGGTTGACCGTTTGGGCGGNTGAGAAATGCTTGTGTTCCCTTGAGCGACAGTGTTAGGACTTTCAGTTGGAAGGCCGTGGAGACGATTGCCCAGTCGTCGAAACGGATCGCCATTGGGCTTTTAGTTTAGTTAAGTTTGCGTTTGAGTTTTCGTTGGTAAAGTTCTAATTCCTCTCCGGAGAGTGCCCTCTGTAGATAAGCTACCGTATTTCGGTCGTACATGGAGTGGAGACCCGCTTAGCCATCTCAATTGCGCATTGAGTTCAAGTCATTACAGTTTTGTTCAGTTGAAATAATTAGAATCAATNAACAAACTGAATTACGGTGGGAGAAAGACGAAACTCGGGCGTAAGCCAAAGGTGAGGCAATGGATTTTGGGATTACGGGAGAGAGTAACGGGGAGACTTGTGGTCCTCAAGGTCCCCAACCGCTCTAGTGAGACTCTAACAGCGGAACAACACGTGAAATTCGGATCAACGATTTATATCGATTGTTGGTCGGGGTATTCCGGGTTGACGGATAACTACATCCATTTGCGAGTAAACCATAGTCTCATGCATGTAAATTACATGAACGGTGCACACATTCAAGGGATCGAAAGAGTGTGGAGAGAGTTTAGACGTCTGTTCCCGAAGTTCGGTGTNTCCGAGAATCGATAGTTCGCGTCTCCAACACTCGAGTCAGCACCGTACGGGGCTAGTCTCCCCCAGACTCCCCACCACTATACAACAGGCCCGAGCGNAGAGAGTTTAGACGTCTGTTCCCGAAGTTCGGTGTGAGGATGGAGGGTATTGAGGAGAAATTGAGCAAATTTATCTTCACATATACTGTCCCCAGGCCGGATAGGGTTACCACCTTCTTCAGGATCTTAGGTAACTATATCAATCCTAATCACGATTAATCTAGCCAATCGCAGAAAATAATGTATTTAATTATGGAATTCTTTGAGAATTGGTCGAATAACAATTTTGGTGAAGATTGGGTCTATTGGTTGAATTCAACGATTAAACTCAAAACGGGTAGTGGTTCCAACCGTATCATATTCATTTAATTATTTATATTATTTGTTATCATATCCATCAATCGTGAATTTAAATTCAATGCCCTTAGAAGGGCGGAGGACAAATAGATCCTTTTCTTCTATCTATTACCCTAGGACGTTATACGGTTGATGCTTAGGCTCTTCTTTTGGGGTCAACCATTAGTACGTCCTCGTCGTGATCCTGGGTTAAAAGCCAAATCTGATGCAATTCCAAATAATCGATGTACAGAATGTTATTATAATCTGAGACTTGCTTGAGATAATTTGAAAATTCGCTTCGCTTAATTGGCGGTTTGGTTGTTGGTGATTTCCGCCTGTTGTTCACTGATAATTTGGAATCTAATTAATAATAATTACAATAACCATAAATTTATTATACTATAAACCATAGCAAGGAACTATCGGGATAATTCTGTAAGCTAGCTATAACAGCATATTACCCCTTTTTGCTTGCTACTTTTCTCGCTCTCTTTAGGTAATTATTCTACGCTACCTATGTCTTTATATTTCTCCGACTCACAAGAGTTCTGGAGGAAAAATGATGCTACCTGAATTGTTCTGAAGCTACCTTTTTCGCGTTTTAATGCTCTCTAGTATTCGTTGAGTTTTGGATTCCGGTTGGGCATGGGGACGCTATCTTTTTAGTTATCTTTACTTTTATGGTTGGAATCCAGAACAATAAAATTATCTAAGCTCTCTTACGTTCATGAATAAGCTACCTATTATTTTGGAAATTACTGGAGACCGTAAGCTACCTATTTTCCTGGAGAAAACCTCCATTTCCGGGTTAGAAATGCTCCCCTCCGGTAAATCAGCCACGTGGCTGATTCAAGCTCCCTAGCTCATTTTGCTACCTTTTCGGTGGATGAGATTCCCGATTTTAATGCGTTTCAAATGGCGTAAGAGTTAGGGAAAACATTACAAAGGCGCTCCAGAATTCGGAATTCGATTAATTACAGACGAAAATAAGAAAAATTAGTACCTTTGCGTGAGCTCTCTTTTTTTTTCGCGTAGCTACCTCATCCGTTCTCTCTCGCACGTACGCTACCTTTCTATAGTCTCTCTCTCTCTCGGATTCGTGTTCCCCTCGTGGACAATACTTTTGCTTCTTTCGATCAACTTTGGATTGGGATTTCACTTTCTTTTTCATACTTGAAATTATTATTCGCATTTTTCGAGTCTTTTGGAGTTTAATGGATCATTTCAGAGTATTTAAAATCATTTTGAGTCACATTGATGTAATTTTGTATTTGTACGAATTTACGATTTTGTATTAATATCGGCAATAACGAAACACGTCAGTACAATTAAGTTTATTATTCAATGTCGACCTTACCTATCCCGTTTAGAATTTAAGGCATTGGTTTATTGGTTTCTCGATCGATGATTGCCTTTGTGAATTGATGTTCTCGTCCACGAATCCACCCCTCTCTCCACGACCCGCACACTGAGCAGCCGAGTAAATCCCCTACCCTCGTAATCCATATTTCTGCGCATGTTTTGCGATATGTTTCTTGTCGTTATTGGATTTTTGGGGACAATCAGTATTTAGTTTTAAGAAAATACGGTTTCGTTTGCGGTTTGTCGATTCCGCGTTGCTAAAAATCGGCTGGCGCCCTAAATACACTAAGTAAGGATTGGATGAGCTGCTGATTGTTCCCGAAGTCCAGTTTTAGCGTTATGGTTTTTGGCGTTTCAGACTTGTCGGATTACGAGAACGAAGGTAATGAGTTGGCCGTGTTCGGATAATCGAGAATTTTGGGTTAGGGTTTATTGAGTATTTGTTGAGGCCAAAGATAAATCATTACAATGTGAATAATTATTTAACACCCGAATTATTATGTGACTTTTATTTATTCAACCCTTAATTACATCACAGATGTGTTTTTCATTTTGGTTCTGAGTATTAAGCATTTTCTCTTATGCTACTTCTGTATTACGTATTTTTCATTTTCTGATGAGTTATTCTGAAGGACTAGGAGCAATTTTTGCTTATAAAGTTCAAGAATCTACGATTCTGGGGGCAAATGCTTCCCCAGAGTAGTCAATGATTTGGCACTGGGGTACCTGTCCCACGTAACTCCCTGATGTCCGCATTTGACACAAAAGATTCGAATCGTCCTAGTAACAGTTGGGCATTTATGCCAACCATGTGACTCCTCAAAACATCTCGAGCAGCCCTGACCCCCTGGATAATTCATCGCATGGCCCTTACTGGTGCGATATGGTGCCAAGGGAGGAGATTTTTTCTTCCGTCCCTCAGATGTTATTCTCTCTTCTGGATTTCCCTGAGTTATCTTCACTGGCGAGGCTTTCTCACCATCCACAGAAATCCCAGAAGCTTTCTCTGGACTAAAACAATCTTGGGAGGTTTCCCAAGATGTAAGATAATCTTGGGGGCCTCTACAGGACCCACAACCACCTCAGGAGTTTTTACATGGCTCACCATAATCTCGGGGGCTTCTACAGGACCCATGAAAAACTTTGAGAGTGATTCCCCAAAGTAATTACTCTCCCCATACAAATTATAATGAGGAGAATGAGCCTCCAATTCCTCAGCCCACACTATCCATCGAAGCTTCTCGATTTTTACCATCTTTCCGTAAAATATATCGCAATTACTAATTTGCCCTCCTAACCTCATTTTTCACTATCAAAACCTTTTATAATCAATCCTCTTACCTCAAAATCCATGAAACTTCTTCACCATCTTATGTATACATCCACACATCAACAAAGGCATGATACCAACCCTTGGAGATATCCATTATCTCACAACTTTCAAATTTTAATTGGCTTGAAAAGTAAGTAACCCACGTTTTGAGTCTATAAACAGTGACACTCAACTGATGTTTAGTCCGCGTCGGGTGGGGGAACGTGCAGGTGGTTGTTCCAGTGGTACGATTTAAGGCGCCCCACATGGTGACGACCGGCGTAAACGCCCCGCCAATCCTCCAACTCGACGACGGCGGGAGATACTACCTCAATAATTTGAAATGGGCCTGCATATTTTGGCGCTAGCCACCCTGCTACTTGACGCTCTACTGAAGAGAGTGTGATTTCTCTTTTCAAAACCCATTATCCCACTTCATACTGTACAGCTCTGTAATTTTGATCATAGTAATATTTTTGTCGGGCCGAGGCACCCGACATTATCTCTTTAACTCTCTCTCTGAGTCTTTGCATTCGAGCGATTCTCTCCTGCCAATTACCCTGATATTCGCGCATCTCGTCAGGAAATGGGTCAATCTCCCCCCTACGATAATTTAGAGATCTCAATTCCCTACCAAAATTAAAAAATGCTGGGCTGATGTTACCTAGCGAACTATAAGGGACAGTGTTATAGGCATACACTGCATCCATCAGATTCACATCCCACTCAGAATGCTCCTCATTCAAGTACATTTTGATAATGGTTTTAATGACCCTATTGGTCCTCTCGACAGGATTGGCTTGAAGCCAATGAGGAGGTATTAATGAATACCGAATATTCAAGCCTTGACATAGCGTTTGGAATACTCCACCCACAAAATACGGAGCATTATCCGTGTGAATCACCTCTGGGCTTCTCCACCTATGAATTAATCTCATAACAAAGTCTCGAATTGTGTTCGCCTGCGTGTTAGGCGTTGCCTCCACTTCTATATATCTTGATACTGTGTCCTCGACAACAATGATATATCTATTTTCTCTTTCTGTAACCGGAAGAGGCCCCATGACATCAATGCAAATAACTGACCAAGGCTATCCAAAGCCTCGAGTTCTCATGAGTCCATCAGGGACACATTGCTCTACTTTATTTCTCTGACAATCATCACATGTCCTCATATACTCCTTAATGTCTCTAATCATATTAGTTCAATCATAAAAAATCTGAGCCTTCTGGATGGACTTGGCCATGCCAAAGTGTCCGGCTTGAGGACGATCATGAATTTCCTCAAGAATCCTACGCCTATCGAGGGGTGCCCATTTCTACGCGTCCAAATCACCCACTGTCTCCTCTTTGAGAGGCATAGGTTTGAAAACGTAGATTTTCTCCTCCTCTAACCTATAATGCTCATTGTCCTCTGGATTTTCTCGAACACGTTGGACCAACTGATCGTACTCATCTTGATCGATCTGTTCGTTCAAAACCAACAGAAATGTTTCGAAATCCTCCAAATTCTCGATAGTCTCATGGAGGTTAGAATTTTCCCATTCAATCCTAGACAACGCGTCAGGAGGTGGATTCAGTGATCCCTTGCGGTAAATAATTTCGCAAGGAATAGCTGCTAGACGTATTGACCATCGAGCCAAGTGTCCTGTGGGATCTTTACTTACGATGGTCCCATACGATGGCCAGACACTCTTTCTCCATAGTGGTGTATCTAGTCTCAGCCCCAGATAGGATTCTACTCGCACACGCGATTAGGTATTCAGCACTATCAAACTCTTGATGGGGGATTGCTCCTAGTCTTATGTCACTGGCATCAGTGTCTACGATGAAAGGAAGACTGAAATCTGGGTAGCTCAAGACAGGAGAAGACGATAATTTGGATTTTAATTCCTCAAAAGTTAATTATTGGGGTTCTCCTCACTGAAAGACGCTATTTGCTCCTGTGATTTTATGAAGGGGGGGGCAACGATGGTGGCAAGCTTCAAGATGAAACGTTTGTACCACCCTGCCATCCCCAGGAATCTCTGAACTCCCTTCTTATGTATGGGAGTTGGGTACTCAATAATGGGAGAAATCTTCTTAGGGTCAGTCTTGAGCCCAAGTCGATCAATAATAAACCCTAGGTACCTGACCTCTGCCTGACAAAAATTACTTTTATCTCTATTAATCACGAGTCTCGCTTCACGAATTTTATCCAACACTCTTTCAACCAATGGAAATGTTCCTCAAAGCTGGATGACACCACTAGCTCAAATCATCACTGGGTCAAATCAATGTTAAAAATATATCTCGCTCCTCCAAGTCGATCGAGGATAGACTCCATTCGTGGAAGAGGATAGGCATCTTTTTTTGTGACCTCGTTCACCTTCCTAAAGTCTAAACAAAATCGATAATACCCACTGGAATTTCGATGCATGACTATTGGCGTCGACCAAGAACTACTGGAAGGCTCAATTACTCCTTTCTTCAATATCGTTTTTACCTCCTCATGTATTGCATCTCTAATACGTGGAGAAGTAGGGTAACACCTGTGATTGATCGGAGAATGACCCTGGACGTCAATTATATGCTCAGTTAAGTGAGTCAAACCAAACTGCTCTGGCAAAGTCTCTATATTCAACCTCGAAAATTCTTTCAACCTAGATTCTTTATTATCTGATAACTCAGCAATAACCCAACACTCCTCAACATCTTCGTTCTCTGGGCCCAGGGAAGAAAACGAGTGTCTTACTATCCCACCCACTATTGACCATGATCTACTCCTAAAATCGACCTCTAACCCAAAAATTCGACTAAAATCCATCCCAAGAATGCATTTATTATTCAGTTGTGGAGTCACTCTGAAGTCAATGACTTTAGTCACTCCATCGATCGTGATGGGAGTTTTTAACGTTCCCAACACCCTCAATTGTTGATCATTTGCCACTACAGCTTTGATTCCATTCGTACTGAATGGAATCTCCTTCCTTTCGTACTGAAATAACAGGAGTTACTCTAATTTCCCTACCTTTACCGTGACTTGCTTGAATTTTTTCCCTTTGCCCCTCATTTAAGAGTTTGGTTCCAGGATTTATTTCACTCATTCGATTATTGAAATCTCCAATTGGTTGGGGTGTAACCCGTGGTGATGTGGAGTGGTTTCCCCGAGGACTGTTTGGGGTCTCCCCACCACCTTCTCTACTTTCTCTACGTTTGGAGTCATTAACCTCAGAGGACACTATTCTGACCCCTTTAAATTTTCCTCCTTCAAGTTTCCCTGAAGCTTTGGGCACTGGAGTCTAATGTGTCCGGGTTCTCTGCAATTGTAGCAGATTTTGTCGTTAATGTTAGGGCAAGAATTAATTAAATGTCCCATTTGATGACAATGATGACATTTAGCACTCCTCATAAAATTAGACAGTGGAGATCTTCCAGCCCCTGGCTGATACTGGGTGGGGGGATTCTTCATTCCTCCATCATGACTAGGTGTCGCGTTATTATTCTTATTTTCTGAGATTTGTGAGACATTCTTTCGATTTTGAGCTCCATAAGTGGATGAGAAGTAATTCCCTTAAAAATTACCCTCGTCTTGAACTTTCTTCGTTCCCACTTTTTTCTCCACCTTATCCTCTACTGAATTTACTTTCTCTATTTTTACTTTACCTGACGCTGACTGATTTGCGAATGGACCAAATTTGTGGGTTGAACTCCGACTGTTCCCCAACATCCACTTACGTTCTAGCTGTTTCGTTGCGTCTAGTGATTGGATGTACGTTTAGATTTTGGTCTCATTCAAAAAGAAATAGTAATCTCCCATTAACCCTTGGATCACTATATCAACTTGTGTACTCTCTTCTACTTGTTTTGATAGTCTTTGATACATTAATCTCATGTCTGAGATATACTTAAACGCAGACTCATTCATTTTCTGTTTTCGTTCTTTGATTTTTTGATTGAACACAGCATTGTCACTCCCATTCATGAAAATCCTACGAAATCTTTCCTCAAGAACGTCCCAGTCCTCCTCCTCCAAATTCTCAGTGATAAACCAATCTAAGGCACTATCCGTCAAAACCTCAGCTACTATTTTTCCCTATCATTTTCCTTGATTTTCCTACTCCTGATTTTCCTATGAACAAGGTCACAAATTTCCCTGGGTCTTCAGTGGGATTCCCAGTAAATTTAATTCCCCAGTGTTTTGCCTGTTCTACTGCCCTATTCAGTGAAGTTTCATATGCATTATTATTCCCATGGTGCCCTTCACCTCTCTGATTGTTAGAGACAGAGGACCCCTGGTATCCGTATGGATTAAGGAAGGGATTCCATGGATAATAAGGAGAGTAATATGCCTGAGGAGGGAATCCAGGGGGAGGATATGGGGGCATGTGTGCTCCTCTCCCCCTAAGATCCTCCCCAAACTCCTCCTCGACTTCTTCTTTTCTAGGGGTTTTCGAATTTTTATTTAGAGAGGGGGTCGCTTCCCCTCTTCTCGATTTTGTTTCACTAGTAGATTTAGGTGGTATGGGATTATTTTCCCTCACTGGAGTAGACACTTAGATTGGTTGTGTATTTCCCTTTCCCCACAGTTTTCCTGTCTTAACTGTGGGTTTGGCCCCATCTGATGGGGGACAGCCATGGGTAACCACGGAAATTGACCCTGGGGAAAATAATAAGGACTTGTAGGGTACTGTGGAGGGTACTGTGGGGGATAAATCCCATATGAGAAAAGAAATGAAGGCTGTTGACCTGGTGGAATTCCCGGAAATCCTGAAGGGATTGTGTACAGGTACTGTCCAAATGGTGTTGGAATTTCTGGAATTGTAGATGTCATTCCAAGGTCTATCCCTTGAATGCCCACTTGATTTGGATATTTTTGAATGGTTTTTGGTACAATTGGAACTTTGGGATTCAAATGATTTTTATAAACTCGTTGTTCTTCATTTTCTACATTCCATTTGGCTTTCATTTCCTCACTCAACAAAAAATCCACCCTAACATCCTGACTAGATGGGGTTTTGAGAGTTGTCTTATCCTCGTTTCCCTGATCCTCGAGAGTTTTCGTCTCATCAAGTGATTCTTCTAGGGCATTGTCCCTCCAATTATTCAAATTTGACGGATTTTTATCCTCCCCATCATTTACCAATATTGAGAGAACTTCTCTCGCCTCTCTAACTGTCTCTAACCTCAACCTCAACTGCTCAACAGTACCAGTAATATCTTGTCCAAAATTATGCAACTCTTCACGCAACTCATCCGCGTCCATCTCCTCAATATTAACTTTATCTGGTGCCTCCGCCATTGTGACCCCCTTACTCCTTTACTTCACCTCCAATATTCGTGAATCTTATTTCAATTTCATTTTCAGTTCCGAGAATTTGCCGAAACTGGTCGATACCCGCAAACGTAAACAAACTCTCGGTGGGCTAGCCGGCTCGCTAGCTGAACTCCCCACTCTTCGCTACTACCGTGCGACACTGCCCAATACTCAAAACCTCTGCGACTCACTCAGAATTTATCTTATCTTATTTTATTTTATTTTATTCGATCTTATTCCCCGGGAATAAATTCCGAGAATCCGATTGAAAGCCCCACGTCGGGCGCGATTTTAAGCTTAAAGTAGTTGTAACGAGCTTCGTATAATTTTACTTTTTCTATCAATAATTAATTCAAATAATTTGTCACAACTGGTCTCAAACTTGCGGCCCTCCAACGTCAAACTTGCCATGGGCACCAGCCTATTTTCAATATTTTTTACTTGGCGAAATAGACAACGCCAAGTGTGCCTTAAACAACTCGAAATTCCTCTGAACAAAAGCTCAACCCAGACTCTTTATAACAAGGGGGAGGAGGGACGATACCTCCTAATCGGACTTTTGGAAGCCCAAGAAATGAATCAAAACAATCAATTTTATACCCCAAAGAAACTGATATATTCAGAAAATTCACAAAATAATATTGAAATGAAAGATGAAAATATATACAGAAATGATGATTCTCAAACGTAAATTTACGGGACCACTGGCCCTACTTAGTGTGGAAAATAGAAAATATTCAACTACGTGGGGAAAACTCCAGTTTTCTCCACTCTCTTAATGTTTCAAGATCAATTTTAGGCATTTTTAGAACAACAGCATCCCACAACTTCCACTCAAACAAATTAAATTCTAATCCTCAAATAAAAATTATTCAACTCCACACAATCTTCTCAATACTGAATATAAATGAATTTTAGCTCAAATTATGAAAGAAAACCAACTATTGAGACTTATTCGTCTCTCTTAGATCCTAAATAAATTCAATGACTACCCCAAAACAGCTCAACAGGTACGGAACTCAGTTCCGATCTCCTAACAAAAGTAAATCCACTTTCAACACGACTTAGCTCGATTATTGTCCAGTCCAGGGCCCCAGAATCCTCTCCAGCTGCTCCAGGCTGTCCGAAAATCTCTTCCAGTCCTCAATGACTCCAGAAAGACTCAAAATATTGGCTTTGATTAGCCCAACTCCTCAACAAAGCACAGCTTGTGCTCAAAAATGCTCTACTTCTTAACAGAATTCAACAACGATAGGTTTTTGGACATGTCTCGGGGAGAACTCACGCCACGTGCTTTCTCCCCCGAAAATCCCGTGATTGGGGGAACTTTTCCCCCACGGACACTCTCGAAACTAGTCAAATTCGCAACTAATTCCCCCTGAACTGGACAATGTTGTTACGAATTAAAATTACATTTTGACTCTAATTGTTTACATAAAATTTCCCTTAAGTTACTAAAATGGTGGGCTGTGTCCCACAATGTCTTGATGACCTGGGGATAATTCCCCAGGTCTCTTCCTGATGCTCCTTGATCTCAGAGGAGCTAGAGTGGGTGAGTCCATTCTCGCTGATCCCAGCGTCCAAGGTAGACGGTGGCGGTGGTGGTAGTGGATGCCTCCACCCCTGATGATGGACGAATCCAAGATAGACCATCGACGATTCCGATGTAGCCCCAAGAGATTTTTCTCAGGGTCGTCCTCTTCTTCCTCCATGTGCATGGTCCTCGACAATTATTCTCCTTCAAATAAATCCTCAAAGAATCAATGACAATTCTTGATTCTCCGGCTGTCCCAATGGTTCTATTTCTCTCTTAAATATTATCGAAGGGAAAGGAGTTTGAGCTCCCCCCAAGACTCAGGTTTAGTTAAATTAATTTTCTCGACTTAAAATAAAAATAAATATCCTCTTTGACAATCTCATTGTCACAAGGTATTTCGCATTTTTCCATGTTCTTCCAAACGCAATTGGTTTTATGAAATTCTGAGCCATAGTTATTTTTTTGAAAAATAAAATTTTTACAGGTGTAGTTTACCCCTAAATTTCAACCCCCGGAGGAACTATCAATTCTGATCTTCATGATTTCTCACAAGCGATTTATTACCGTGATTAATATTTGTGAAAATATTCTTCTTATAGGTGGAATTGAAAGATCACCCCCGAAGGTGGTCACATTCTGACCATGGTTTCACCCTTTAAAGCTGCGTATTAGCCGATAAAAAAAATACGTGTCCGTTAGTTTTGAGTCCTCTACAACATATGTGAGTTTCATCGAAATCGGAGGAGAAAACCTCCCTAGTGTTCCTTGTTAGTGCTCTGAAATATACACTCGATGATTTTCCAATAAATAGTTGATTTACCAAAGTGGACTATACAAACACGGAATATTTAGATAATTGAATTGATGATGTTCAATACTTTTACCGATGAATTTTCTGATAAATCCGCCGATGTGCGCCCGAATACTTTTCTGTGTTTCGTTCCTGATGAGGTTCGATGGTGTACTGACCATCACGGCACGCACGGACGTCACCATGCTTACTCGCCAATGGTCGAGGATTACCGATGGGGGTCGGGGGACAATCTACCCCAAATTTAGGCGAGATTTCAAACACTCTCTCTCATCGGAAAAAGAGTAACATAGAATATTGGACTCGAAAATACGGAACACTTTTCATTATAAGATTGAGTTCTTGACATGTAAATTTAAATTGGAATAAATATGTTAGAGTTGCGGTAATTGAGTCCTCTTTGCATTTACTCGAATGAGAACCTATCACCATTTCAGAAATAATGCTATCTATCGACTATTGTAGGAGATGTCTATCTTAAGGCCCGGTTGGATGGATTTTTGCCCGACATGTCCCTAGAAAATTGCCCAGAAAATTGTCAAAAAAAAACATTTTCCGGTTCCACTAATGATGACCGTATGGTTACATAAAAAAATCTGATTTTTTTTTGAAAAAACAGATTATTTATTGCCTCTTAACGGAAATGGTGCCTTGAAGGTGGGAAACAGGTTTTTATATTTTTAATATTGACTAGAAAATAACGCAAAATAAACACCACCATCTCCCCTAGTCACACCACAATCGCGTAACACCCTGTCAATATGGCGACGGTAAATATCCAAAGTTATAAACACTTATTCCAATTTTCACACACACTAAACACTCTCGCGAACTAATTCTCGTTAAAAGAACTACTTTTGACTATTTTTCGGGAGTCGTCCCGAAGGGATTAGACGCCGCTAACTCTCACAATCAGTGGAATCGGCATTGAGGCGATCAGCTGTCGCCATACTGTCTCGCTCAGTTACAGGAAAATGTGCCAGATGGCGCCATTGAAACCCCAGAAACTCGGCGTATGGAAATGAGAATTGTCGAGCGGATAGCTCAGGGGTGTAACCCAATGAGGGCCCACGGGTACCAAGCATTCCTGCATCTCACTCCCACTCGTGGAAATGGAGCAACACACTGTATTGCACTTTCCTACAGCCATAACAATAATAATAACACTAATAATAATAATAATAATAATAATAATAATAATAATAATAATAATAATAATAATAATGATAATTGACAAAAACAAGAAAATAAGTGAAACTCACCGTGTTTGCGCTAAATTTCGGGAAAAGCTACAATATAGAAAATTTTTGAGAAAATTCGCCGATGCTCTAATCAAAAATCCGATTTTCAAAAACACAAAATCTAACTCTCAATTCACAACAACTCTCAATACGCAAGTTGAGAGTTGAATTTTTGATTCTCAATAATCTCTCAATCTAATCTCAACTTTTTTTTAGAGTTGAAAATTGGATTATTGATTCTGAATAATCTCGCAATCTAATCTCCAGTTTTTCTGAGAGTTGAGAACTGGATTTTTTTTTTGACAATGGGATTTTTGATTCTCAATTATCTCTCAATTTATTTTCAGATTTGCATTTTGGAAATTGAATTTTTGATCATCAATTGCCTTTCAATTTACACTCAACTTTTCCACAGAGTTGAGAATTCTTTTTTTTTTAAATAAGATGCAGATAGAGCTGCGAATGCATTACATGACCTGTCATTGACGGTCATATGACGAGACGTTTTCCACAACTGTCACAATTTCCCCACCCTTCTATGACCGTCACAATTGGTCAAGAAAAAATGACAGTCATTTTTTATCTATACAGATGCGAGCTCATTGTTTTACTATCAATTTTTCTTTGAATTCATTTTGCGTTAGCCTAATGTGCATTTTTAAATCAAAATTACGGTCATTTTCCATCTATCTAGAGATGAAGCTATGTTATTTATGACAATCACAAATTAGAAATGAGTTTGACCGTCATTATGTATCCATATAGATGGTTTGACAACAATTTGCTTACAAATTATTTGTGGCGATCATTTGTGGTTACGAAATTCGTGCGTCACATGACCGTCCTTTTTTGGTCACATGACGCGATCTCAAAAATGACTGTCATTTTGCATCTCTAATTCAGAATCATTGAGAATCAACAATGCTATTTTCAAAAACAAAACAATCAAATTCTCAGTTCTCAAAAACGTTGAAAGTAGATTGAGAGATAATTGAAAATCAAAAATTCTTTTTTCAAACGCAAACCGGAGAATTTTTTCAAAGTTTTCAGAAAACTGGATAATTTTCTCCAATTTTTTATAAAAACGCAGAATTTTCGCAAATTCTTTAATAAACTGGAGAATTTTCTCGAAAAACGGAGAAGTTTGTCGAATTCTCTAGAAAACTGGAGGATTCCCCCGAATTTATTAGAAAATCGATGAATTTCATCGAATTTCCTAGATAACCGTAGAATTCTTCCGAACTTATGAGAAAATCGGCGAACCTCATGCAATTTAGTAGAAAATCGGAGAATTACCTTGAATTTTCTTGAATTTTTTTAGAAAATCGTAGAATTTTCTAGAACGTTCCCAAAAACTCAATAATTTTCTCGATTTTGTTTACAAAACTGGAACATTAATTCAAAGTTTTTAGAAAACTGGAGAATTTTTTTGATTTTTTTTTTAAATCGACGGAATTTCTCGAAAACCGGAGAATTTTCTGGAACGCTCTCAGAAACTTGGCTCTTCCGGACCAAGTTGAGAGTTGGACTCTGGATAATTTCTGGTTTTTGAGAGAAAATTCAGGGTTATTTGAAAGTTGAAGTGACGAGGCGTAAAATGCATTCTATGCCAGTCGCCCTCTTTACTATCAACTTTACTATCGGGATTGAAAATTTGATTTTTGAATTTTGATTCTCAAGTATCTCTGAATGTACCCTCAACTTTTTTGAGAGTTGAGAGTTGGATTTTTGATTCTCAATTGTCTTTCAATCTACTCTCAGTGAATTGAGAGTTAATTGAAAATCAAGAATCCAACTCTCAATTTTTTTGAAACTATTGAGAACTCATTGAGAATCAAAAATCCTATTTTCAGTAGTAATACCACTAGTGCTTCAAAATATCCGATTAATTTTGGAACACGAGTGGTATTTGACGGATTATTTTTCTACTCGGATTTCGGCCAAGCAGAGGGCAGTGAACAGCACCCGGATACATTTACACAGTCATACATTTATAACGCACTTTTTTGTTTATCTGTCAGACAGAATATTAAACGTGAAATGCGTTGAAAGATGAGAAACATTTGAAAAGCTACTAGTGAATTTCCTTCGGAATTATTTTTACACATTTCCGAAATAAAACTGTTTGACAGCCTCAAATACTGCGCTCTGATTGGCTGAAATCCGAGTGAGAAAAATAATCAGTAGTAATACCACGAGACCTCCAAAATTATCGGATATTTTTGCAGATTAAAATCCCGAGCGCGCAGCGCCAGGGATGAAAAAATTCACGGATGAAAAAATTCAACCCACGGTTACTCGTTCAATAAGCGCGACGCCGCCCGTTTTTATCTATTTATATTTTTGTTTTTCTTGACGTTTACAAATTCTTAAAAATTAGAGATCCTAGTTCAATCTTTTTACTGAGCGTTGAAATTGTCTGTTTTTTTCTCCAAAAATTTGTTTAGCTACAAATAAAAGACAAGTCGAACGGACAGAAAAGCACACCGCGCCGCTCCGCCCGGTGCGAGTGAATCTCTGTCCACCACTCGAGCGAGCTACATTTACTTCTTCATTCCCTGCCACATTTGAAAGACGGACGTAGCGGTAGGCGCCAACATGGCAACAGCGCGCTCGGTTTACTCCAGCGGCGCTGCGCTAACCGGGCGATAAACGAAGGCTAGCGGCCGAGCGCGAGTGATCGAGGGTTAACAGAAATATTTACCTAGCGAATTGGTTAGAAACTTCTATTGGATATCTATTGAACTCTCAATTAGTTTTTGGCCGATTTTATTGAGACGTTTAACAAAAAATATTCAATAGAAAAAGTCAATAGAATTCGATTTGTTTTCTATATAACTTATTCTATTGAGATATTTTTTATAGAATTTCCTCTTCTCAAATTTTCGAACTTTTTTTGTTTGATTTTCTTGATGAGAACAAAAGGAAAATAGTAGAAAATTTGAGCCAAGGACATTCTACAGAAAATATCTGAAGAGTATAAGTTACATAGGAAAATCGAATTGCACTGACTTTTTCTATTGAATATATTCTATTGAACATTTTACTAGTATCGACCGAAAACTAGTAGAAAATTCAAAACAAACTGTAATAGAAATTCCTAACGAATTCGCAAGATTTTTCTNTATCTGAAGAGTATAAGTTACATAGGAAAATCGAATTGCACTGACTTTTTCTATTGAATATATTCTATTGAACATTTTACTAGTATCGGCCAAAAACTAGTAGAAAATTCAAAACAAACTGTAATAGAAATTCCTAACAAATTCGCAAGATTTTTCTTGAAAATTCTTAGGTTTTCGAGAAAATTCCATGAAAATCTTCCGGATTTCGAGAAAATTATAGGAATGACTCAATAATTTCCAGTGTTTGAGAGAAAATTGAGAGTTATTTGAGGATTGGAGCAACGAGGACTACAATGTATTTTATGGTAGCCCCTCTCAATATTATCAACTTTTTTGAAAATTGAGAATTGGATTTGTAATTCTTGGTGATCTCTTTATTTCCAATCAACTTTTTCGGAATTGAAAATTAATCCCAGGACAATTTTAATCTATTTTTTTTTCAAAGATAATGTGAAATGAAATTTCTATTGAACGGAAATTTAAACTAGGAACAGGAGCCGAAAAAAAGCGGAAAATGTGAAAATCGACTCCTAGCCATTCATTGGAGCCTAGAAAGATCAATATCAAGGTTGAACGTGAGTCAACTTTGGGCCAACTCTGCATTGACTTTTGGTCAACTTTGAGTCAACTTTAGCTTGGCCTTGGGTTAACCTTGGCTTGACCTAGTGTTTCCCGATCTAGTATTGATACTTACTTGTATCGATATTTTTTGTTCCGATATTCGATATTTTGGATCGATATTTGCGCATCGCCATATTGGGTGTATCGATATTTCTGGGTTGGGATCGATATTTTCTCAGGGACAAGTAATGAGAAAAAAAATTAATCTAAAAAATATTCCTAAGGGATTTAAAGACCAGGGAGGTTACAAGAATAAGATGATTCATCGGGGTCAAAATATCAGAAGGGACAAAAGGATCACAAGAGGATGGTCAAATTTCAAGAGGGTCAAAAATCACGAGGGTCGAACGTCACGAAGGTCACAAGGGGATGATCAAATTTCACAAAGGTCAAAAGTTACAAGGGTCACATTGGGACGATCAAGTTTCACACGGATTAAAAGTCACAAGGGGACGATCAAATTTCCCGAGGGTCAAACAGCACGGGGGTCACAAGGGGATGATCAAATTTCACAAAGGTCAAAAGTTACAAGGGTCACATTGGGACGATCAAGTTTCACACGGATTAAAAGTCACAAGGGGACGATCAAATTTCCCGAGGGTCAAACAGCACGGGGGTCACAAGGGGATGATCAAATTTTACAAGGGTCAAAAGTCAGAAGGGTCACATGGAAACAAGGTTCACAAGTTTCAAACGTGACGAGCGAAACAAGGAGACGATCAAATTTCACGAGGGTCAAACAGCACGATGGTCACAAGGGGATCGTCAAATTTCACAAGGGTCAAACGTCACTTGGGTCACCACGAGATGGTCAAATTTCATAAGGGTCATAAGGGGATGGTCAAATTTCACGAGGGGCAAATTTTCACGAGGGCCACAAGGAGATGGTCAAATGTCACGGCAGTTAACCGACACAAGGGGACGGTTAATTTTCACAAGGGTCAAACTGAGAGGGTCACAAGGGGACGATCAAATTTACGAGTCAGTACGAAAGTCACAGGGAGATCGCCAATTTTTGAACTTTCCAGGGCCCGAAATATGATTCCGTGAAAAATTCAATAAACTTGAATAATGAACACCATTATCTTTCCTACAAAGAGTTGGAGATTGTTCCATGTGATTCTTAAAGATCGTTAAAGCATCGTATTTCCTTGTGACTCTTGTGATCCTTTGCTCCTCGCTCCTTTGACGTTGGACCTTCGTGGAAAATGACGATTGAAACCTTCAAACGTCATAATATTTCATTATTCCCTTGTGACTCTCGTGATATTTGACCTTCGTAAAATTTGACCATCCCCGTATGACTCTTGTGCCGGGTGACTCTCGTGAAATTTGATCGTCTTCTCGCGACCCTCTTGCTGTTTGACCCTCGTGAAATTTGACTATCTTCTTGTGACCCTTGTGTCGGGTCACTCTCGTGGAATTTGATCGTCTCTTTGTGATCCTCGTGCCGTTTCCATCCCGTGAAATTTGACCAACAAAAAAAAACAAAAATTCTAAGAGAATTAGAATTTAGAGAGAAAAAATTTCCGCTTCACCCAGCCGGGAATCGAACCCGGGTCTCCCAGATACGCGCCGGGCACATCCCCGTGAGACCCTCGTGACGTTTGACACTTGTGAAATTCGACCACACTCTTGTGACCCTTATGACGTTTGACTCTTGTGAAGTTCGACCATCCCCGCGTGACTCTCGTGCTGTTTGCCTCTCGTGAAATTTGACCATCTCGTTTTATCTCATGCCGTTTCACTTTCGTGAAATTTGACCGTTCCCATATGACCCTCGTGTCGGTTGACTGGTGAAATTTAATCGTCTCCCTTGTGACTTTCGTAGAGTTTAACCCTCGTGAAATTTGATCATTCCCTAGTGACTCTCATGACGTTCCACCCTCGAATGAAGAAAATAATAATTCTGTGCAAAATGTAATGTGAATGACACTGAATATTCATAACTTATCTCAATTTTTCCTTGCGTAATTTAATTGTCAAATTTGATGGTTAAAAGTGGCGGAATCTATAGAATGGTCTGTACCAAATTGTAAACAATACTGGGATATCCTCACGTGAATGAATCTCAATGTTTAAGGTCTTTTAACGCGACATTCTTCAACTTTCATTCTTTTCTATTTGCCAATGTCATCCACAATTTTTAAAATATCGATATTACGAGTATCGATATTTTCCAAGGCGATACTTTGTGGTATCGATACCAAGTAATCTGCTTCGATACGATACTGAGTATCGATATTTTTTTGGATATCGGGAAACACTACTTGACCACGAGTCAACCTTGGCTTGACCACGGGTCCACCTTGGCTTGACCATGGGTCAACCGTGGCTTGACCATAGGTCGCCCTCGGCTTGACCATGGGTCGACCTTGACTTAACCATGGATCAACCTTGGTTTGACCACGGGTCAAATTTGGGCTATGGGTCAACCTTGGGTTGACTGTGGGTCAACCTTGGCTTGATCGCGGGACCTGTTGATTAAATCTTGATTTAACCTTGACGAAACCTTGGTTAAACCCTGATTAAGCCGCGATTAAACTCATTAAACCTCGATTAAATGCTTTTTAGGCTATAATTTCAAAGCAAATGATTTGATCGCCGCTATCTTCGAACTCGACCGATATAACATCCAAAAGAATATTTTAAACCATAATTGAAGAGATTTCGACGATTATTTTTCCAACTCAAATATCGGGCAATATAATTGGCCCATTCGATATCACGTGGTACAAGCTACAGGGTTTACAACTGATAATTTTGTCTGGTAGTTGCTATATAAAAAACAAAACATTATGCAGTCGAATGAACCCCTCGTCAAGCTGACAGATTGAATTCAATTGTGGTAATCCGACGATTTTTATTCGAAATGAGTAGATTCGGAGTTAATTCCCTGAAAACCATTGATGAAAAAGCAAAGGGAAATATTCCTGTCAATACGGAGAAAACGAAGAAGACAATTTGGAATCAATTTACCAGTTTTTGTGATGAGAGAAACTACACATTAAGTGCTGACACGCACATTGAATGTGTTGGAAGTAGAGGAGTATGCGAAAGGCACACGATCGTATTTCAACTATTCGAACGTCTCTGTTCTGATGTTCGTGTGATCGTCTTTCGTAGCATAACAGTTCAGCTGTTGATACGCTTTTAATTGAATAAATTAATTTT